>NW_026016612.1:0-45834 GCF_020379485.1 Brassica napus | reverse complement strand
TAACTTCAAACTATTTTTCTTTTGCATTTTCTATTATTTCAGCCACCTTTTTTATTTCAACTGTTTCTCTAACAATGTGCAAACCGCCTAAGTTCCCTTTGATCTTAAAATAGTACGCCCAAGATAACAAAACCCCTCATTTCACACACAGTCCCTGTAAATTTCTATAAAAAACTAAATTCTACTATCAAACCCACCCAACAATTTTACTACTACCACCTATAATTATGGCCAGCCTACTTAAACTTTAAAAAAAACATGACAATACTTAAAAAAAACACACCCTAACTATGTTCACTTCAAAAAAAAAAATTTAAACAAAATTGCCAAAAAAATACTAATTCTCATTCTTATCTATGTAGCACATGCACCACAAGATCAAAGCAATTAGGACAAACCCTCGAACCTCATCCAATAATCGTTAGGATCCTTAGGGTCTGGCCCATCACAAATCACAAAAATAAAGATGCTTTCCTAGGGACAACTTTCATATGTCTTGACATCCAGGTTTGTCTAAAATTCATATTTTTAATTATTCCAACTATATTTCAAATGATTGCTTCTAACCACTAAACAGGAACAAAAAATGGAGGGGAAGGTACCTATTTCTACGTCTGACACAATGTACCAACGCTTCGAAGAAGGAAAAATTTATCACATTAGATATTTTAATCTCCTCCCCAATAACCAACGTTACAGGCTTACCGATCAACCATACATAATCAATATCAAAGAAACAACAACTATTACACTGATTCAAGAAAACATTGCACCGATTCCTTCATACATATTCCGGCCACAACGCTACACCCAGTTGATCAGCTTAGCAAGTGAAACCAACTTCCTACCAGGTAAAAAAAAAACAAAAACTCTCTCACACAAAAATAAATCCTAATTTTTTCCAAACAACCAATTATTCCTACAGATGTTGTTGGCCGCATTGCCTCATCCAAGGAAGTGATTTATATAACCACTACAGATTCAAAAATCATCATTGGATTACGTTTAGACAGGTACAAACTTTTTATTAAGTAATAATTGGTTTACAACTAAACAAAATCTAATACAATAATTATTTGTAGATCGAAATTGGTACGTCTAACTTTATGGGACAAGGAGGCATCTAATTTCAGAGAGTTAAATCGCATATCAACAAGGAAAAAACAAGTCGTAATCATCACAAGTATCATTCCACGGATACATGAAGGTAATAAACTAAACATAAACTTTACAAAAAACTAAATGCTAACAAATATTTGCCTTTTTCAGAAAAACTATCACTCACAGCAACACCTGGAACGCGCTTCTACTTTAACAACGAAATTGATATCATTCAACGCTTCCAAAAGAGGAATAAACTGCTATCCTAAGCCTCATAGCAAACACCACCAGTCAACTTTTAAAACATTTACGTTACCACTTCCTACATCAATTAAATTGTCACACACAAAGATTATTTTCTCATTCAAATATCGAATTCCTCAAAACTATTTATTATTCATACTTACAGTTGTTTTTAAAAAAAAAATGATCACCGTTTCGAACTTCTCCCCTGTATAAAAAAACAAAACTTAACTTTTCAGAAACCAAAAAACACACAATTTTAATTCACCTGATTTTTATTAAACATGTAATCCGCGCGCAGCGCGGACGCCGGCCCTAGTTGGAATAACAACAGTAGCAAAATCAACATCGTGTGTACCTGTTCTTCTAGAAAATATGTTCCTAACGTAAAGTAATGCTATGTTAAAAAAAAAACATAAAGTAATGCTTGCATCGATCAATAAGGTTCTCGAGAAATTATCATATATGCTGCAAGGGTTGGAATCGTCAGCAGCCATTCGTAAGCAGGAAATCCTTGAAGAGTCTGCAAAATCCTTTAAGCTAGTGATCTGTCTGTACTTCACGCGGAGTATTTCTTACTGCATCCGTCACTTTGACACTTTAGCTAAGAAAGTAACGGAAGTATATGTAAGTTGTTATTAATTACATCTTTCTGACTAATAGTATTTGAGGTAAATATAATTATTTATAAAACCAATGTAGTTTGCAATTAACTTTTAACTGATATTAAGTATAATTTGCATTGGAATTGTAAAGTGACATTTTTTGTGTAACAAGGAAATATTTGTTAACAGTAAAATTTTGACCTTGTTATACGTATGATATAAGTTCTTATATCTTAAATTTTGTTTCGAACTTATGGTCTCAACCAGTACCGGTGGAGGAATCAAACACCTAACCTGGTTATCACAGAAAAAACTACTTGAAACTTTTGGGAATCAATGGCATGTTAAATACTTAACTTAACAAGGCCGGAAGCCTGAGCTTCTAATGCTTTCCCTCGGGACCGGTATTGGTCTCAACACCACACGTAAATTCAAGTATCTATAAATGTGAGTGATTGTTTTACTTGGTTAGTAGCAAAAAGTTAAACAATTTAAAATATGTTTAGATTTTTAAAATATTTAAAAATATTTTATGTATTCTCATTTGAAATTGAAAGTAATATAAACTAATTGTATATCTTTTTTGTTTTAGTTGTCCATACCAAAAATCATTAAGGAGACTTTTATGTAAATGTAATTGGTTTGCATTTTTTTAATTGGAAGATGTAAAACAAGGGTAAGAGCGGAAACATCGCACTTGCATGTGAGAATCTGGTGCTACTTTGAATTGAAAGTTTGAAACCCAAACCCAAAGTATTCAAAAAATTTGGATTGAAACTAAACTCAACTTAACAAAAAGAGTTTATAGCCAAAAAAAGAGAGACACTGGTC
Source organism: Brassica napus (assembly GCF_020379485.1). Taxonomy (NCBI): domain Eukaryota; kingdom Viridiplantae; phylum Streptophyta; class Magnoliopsida; order Brassicales; family Brassicaceae; genus Brassica; species Brassica napus. Next base: position 43,054 of record NW_026016612.1, on the reverse strand, counting down.
ACAAATCCAACGACACAGAACCACGATCAAAAGACACGTGTCTTAATGACAGGTAAGTCGTGTTTCGTAAATGACATGTCAAAGCATTGAGCAAGCATTAAGTAAACAATGGAAAGAGAGTAAAAAAACATTTGCCGGTTGTTCAAAGAAAAAAACATCTGCCGTCGAAACAATACAGATACAAGTCTGACTAAGAGTTTCAACATCGTGGGATTTGTTTCTTAAAGGGTAAAAATGTAATATAGTTATCTGATCGGACGGTTGTAAAGCCATTCATTCAAAGTACTAATCTCTCTTTTTCTTCCTGCGCTTTTGAAAGAGAATAGAAATGGCATTTGGATTCTCCGGCGGCGATGGGGGTCGGATTTTAACGGTGGTGCTGGTAGATTCACCTTGGTGGTCTGGTACTGTCATAAACTCCAGTAATGATAATCTCAGCCACGTATTGGAATCAGATTCCCGAGATATCCTTTGATCAGATCGAAAACAGATTTTCGAGTGGGAATGGAATCTCCGGTAAATAGCCACTAGATTATTTTCAAGCAGCTCAGTAGCAACATTAGTTTCATATTCAAGCAGATGTCAATGCGTTTCTTATAAGGTGCATGAAAGCCTAGAACTTTTCGTAATCTTCAATCGCCCACGATCAGAAAAGACATGTAGAAATCCTTAAAATGATATGGAGAAGTTCTTTCAAGAAATGATATAGAGAAGAAAGTGGTGAATTTTTCAGGATCAAACTTTATATGTATAGATGGATAGATGGCCTAATTATTAGTTCACAAAATAATTGGTTCATACCGCAGTTCTAAATTATAATTTGGCATGTTTATTTGGGACGCTGTGAATAATATCAGGTGTCCTGGCCCTCACCCGAGGTGAGTCTAGACTAGAGACCGAGACAACTACGGACCACACGGTGACCAGAGTTACACGAGGGACATGGGTTGCACTAGAATGGTCTTCAGTCCCAGAGAGCTACAAAACCACATGTGAATATTTCAGTGGCTGAGATTCGTTTCCACGTGGCGGAACTCACAGTCGTGAACCATTTACCACCAGACTTTAAAGCTCCAGTTGAAATATAAGTAATCTAAATATTGAAATACTTTTGATAAATAAATAAAATAAACTATTATAGTGCTAAGCTTTATTCCTCTGTATGATTTTATAATATTTTAGAAAGAGAAAATATAGAGAAATACTATTTTAGTTAAAAAATGAAATTGGGATAATAAAACAGGTTCCAGAAATTTGGATAGCTAATATTATTATTAACTTTAAATATCTTGGATAAGCCAATTTTGAAATACATATTTTGATAATTTTTAAAATATATTTTTATTTATTTTTATTTTTCTTACTTCAAACGGGTACTTTTTGTATCACACGTCTATATATATTTTCTATCCATCTTGTTCATACCATTTGGATAAAATACTTTTATTCATACCAGTAGACAAAAAAAAAACACAGCACTTCAATTTTCTAAAATTTCTAACCATCTAAACACTGACATTGTGAATTTTCGCAGACAGATTTTCCAAAAACGCAAATGAGCTTATCTTCACAATCACTTGCTGTCTTGCACCTTAATGGCGTCTCCGCTGGTTTAAGGTTAAGGTTTTTTCTGCTTGAGAGTGGTGAGATAAGAATACACGTACACCGTGACTCTAAACATTGAACCGGTGCAATCAAACAATCTATATCTTTAATGCAATCTTTTACAGTATGGCAGCTATGGTACTTTACGTACGTCGCTTCGGCCTTGGGTATGCGCACTGATCTCATACCTAATATCAACAATCAATAAACCAAATTGACTAATTAGGTTTAGTATGTAAATCGATGATTAAGAGATGAAAATAGACTTACATGTAAGAATTAGTGAAATGAACAAGATAGAATACGCTTTAGACGCCATTGTTTTGGTGATGGTGTTGATAGCTCAAGAGGGTGCAAAATTATATGATTTATAGAAAGTAACGAGGCGGATAGTATATTGGTTAACAGATATATCGTTGACCAACATTAAAAAGAAAATAAACGGCTGGTAAAAGATACCTTTATAATATTGATTTGTTTCTAACGAGTGATATTCCGTATCTCGATTCTCAAGACCAAACAGAGTTTGGCTTGAATATATGGTATGTGTAAAACTCTTATCTTTGTCCAAAATCACTGATTTTCTTTTTCAAAAAAAAAAAATCTGGATTCGATATTATCTCTTAAATTTCATTGATTACTAACCAATTGTAGTGGGTTTTGATTTTGGTTTTGGAAGGGTCTCGTAACGTTTCACTAGATTGGTTTAGGCCAAAAACTATAAGTTGCTAATCAAAATGTATCATATTCATACAAAAAAGCTCTAAAAACAGCATGAAATTATCACGTAAAAAATATAAACTGAGAGGAATGTTTTGCATCAAATTTCAGAAAATAATTATAATATTTTAAATATTATTAGAGAAATATTTTGAAAAAGATCCGAATTTAAAAAAACCTACAAATATCGGATTAATTCTCCATCACGTAATCCAATAACGGGTTTTCACTAGGCCCATGATACTCGTACCCAATCCTAGTAAAAAGAAACATTCTGGTGTCAAAAATTCACATGACAAAAGTTTTGAATCAATCTTGCCATGGATCACTCTCTGCCCTAACTTCAGATGGTTCAACTACTTCTGCTTCTCCATCTTTCTCATCTCCTTCACCCACACTCGAGCTTTCTTCACCTTCAACACGGCCCCATCTTCCTCCAACAGCCATAGCCATCATCTCATAAATCTTGTTCCCCAGCTCAGCCGGGCTATCAGGCTGTCCCACAAACACATCAAAAGTGAGGAAAACCAATAGAAAACAAGAAAGTTGTTAGATTCTACTTACAGTGAATCCACTTGAGATTATAGCAGTGTCATATAAGAGATCAACCACTCTTGTTGCTTCACTGCTCTCAGGTGCATTCTTACAAGCAGCCTTCAAAAAATATTCAAAAACTCACTATTAGGCTTTTTATTTGAGATTTCTGTGACAGGAGTGTTTATGAAACACTTACATTCAAGTCTTTGATGATGGGATGATCTGGATTGATCTCTAGTATTCTCCTACCTCTCATGAACTCCAAGCTTGATGTGTCTCCAAGTGCTTGTGCCTTCATTAACCTTTCCATATTAGCAGACTAACCAAATTTGCCTGAGACGAGCACACAAGGAGACGAGCTCAAACGATTCGAGACTTGGACTTTGGCAACTTTGTCACCAAGCTGCTGCTTCATCCAATCACACAGAAGATTGAACTCTTGTTTAGCTTCCCTTTCCTTTACTTCATCTTCATCACCTGTCCAAATTAGCGCCATTAGAGAAACAAAGTCTCACACTAACTGCACATGAATTGCTCTAACAACACTTACCAAGCTCCAAATCTTCTTTGCTGATATCAACAAACTTCTTTTCTTTGTAGGTTTGTAAGTTCTGAATAGCAACTTCATCGATTGGTTCAACCAAGTACAGAACCTATCATCAATGAAAACCAATGGCAAAGACAAATCATATCAGAATCAGGAAGTTTGTAAGTTGAAAAACTAGTTTTGAATCATATTACCTCAATATCTTTTTGAATTAGTTTCTCCAAGAAAGGAGCAGACTTGGCACTTTTCAGACTGTCGGTAGCAAGGTAGTAGATAGCCTTTTGGTTCTCTCCCATGTTCTCGATGTATTCATCCAAGCTTGTCAACTCCTCCTCGTTCTTGGAACTGTAGAATCTAAGCTACGGTGTGATACGCTTGTGGTTACCAGTGTCTTCAATACAACCCAGTTTAATGAATCTACCAAAGTTCTCCCAGAACTTCTTGTAATCCTGTAATCACTTGTACCAAAGAAAATGAATATCCCGCCTAGGTGGCAAATCAGTCGTAGCCAAAACGGTTTTCTTAAAGCCAGATTTAAACGACTCAGATCAGTTTAAACCGTTCTAAATCAGTTAAAATCAATCCAAATTGATCTAATTTGAATCTGTTAAATCAAGCAACAATATTAGTGTAAGTGCACAAGTTTGTCTGATTTCATTTTTTTTGTATACCTAATTTTTATAAATCATCAAAATAAATTTTATACTTAAACCTAAAAAATAATATAAATATACAATATATAACAAATAATTCTTTAAAGAATCTAGTCCTATACAAAGAACCTAATTGCTGGCAGCAATTTGCTGCCTAGCGATTTTTTGAATATAGATCCTGAGACTTCGAGTGGGATTTAAGAGAATAAAAATGGAGTAAAGAGAGGACACTAACCTCTTTGTTTTCACTTTCTGAGATTTCTTGAATCATGTCGAAAGTCTTCCTAATGAGTCTCTTTCTCATGATTCTCACCTGAATGTTATAACAAGGTGTGTATTATTTATAAAGGTGTGATATTCTTGTATCACACACTAGCTGTGGCAGCACTTACGATTCTGCTTTCTTGGAGGATTTCACGTGAGACGTTAAGAGGGAGATCGTTTGAGTCCACAATACCCTTCACAAAGCTTAAGTATCTTGGGAACTACAAAACACATAGTGAAACATGTGAAAAGAAAAATGGAACCAGAGGAGCTAAACATTGGTTCTATGTTTTACAAGGCTCACCAGCTCTCCATCAAAGTCATCAGAGATAAACACACGCTAGACGTGGAGACGAATGTTCTTTGTTTTCGGGTTTGTAACGTCCTCGTTGTTAAGAGGACCCATCCCAGGGCTGTACAGAATGCTCCTGTAACGCCCCGACCCGCCCACGGCTAATGGGCCACCCACGCCCGCTCTCTCGGCCCGTGGGCCCCATCCCGTCTGACGGTCGATCCGTTAATTTTCCAAAGGCTCGAAATCATTGTTTACTGACCCTGCAATCACCACCCGACCTTTTCCCATGCTTTGGCCTCACTCGCACACTATTGCGAATCACTTCCCGATAGGTCACCCATCCTTCCACTACTCCAGCTCAAGCACGCTTAACTCTGGAGTTCTTTCAGGATGTGTTCCGGAAAAGGTAAGTCAACTTTGGTGACATAGGTAGCCAAATCAATTCTCTTAAGCCTTTTCACATATCACAACTCGGGATGTTATAATTTGGAGGAGTGTTGTTAAAGGGTGAGGACCTGGGTTCGAGGCTCACCAACAACCTAATTATGGAGTTAGAGAAAACTCATAATGGAGGGGTTGGGGTCGGTGCGCTGCAGCGCTGTGAGCCTGGGGCCCATGGGCGGGTAGTCCCACGGGGCGGGTTGTCACAAAAAAGTCGACTTTTTATGTGACAACCCATCCTCTCACTAGGAATCTAGGTTCACAGCGCTGCAGCGCACCGACCCCAACCCCTCCATTATGAGTCCTCTCTAACTCCATAATTAGGTTGTTGGTGAGACTCGAACCCAGGTCCTCACCCTTTAACAACACTCCTCCAGGGTGAGTTGTCACCAATTGATCTGCAGCTCAATTGGTGACAACTCATCCTGGAGGAGTGTTGTTAAAAGGTGAGGACCTGGGTTCGAGTCTCACCAACAACCTAATTATGGAGTGAGAGGACTCATAATGGAGGGGTTGGGGTCGGTGCGCTGCAGCGCTGTGAACCTAGATTCCTAGTGAGAGGATGGGTTGTCACAGCTCCTAAACTCAACCTCTCCCTCTGTTGTGAAGTGAGTGTGAGCAAGTGGATCCAAGAACTCATTAAAAGCCTTCTTGTAAAACTCATTGTACTCCTCCTTTGACACTTCCTTTGAGTTGCGCATCTATTTAAAGACAAAACCATAAACAAGTGAGCATGTCAAACATCATTAAGGACGTTAACAAGCTTCACGGCTCACCCATAAAGGTTTTGTTTCATTGGCTAGCTCCCAATCCCAGTACTTCTCGGTTTTAGTAGTCTTCTTTGTCTTTTTGGGCTCACCCTGGAATCAAACAAGTAACAAGGTCATGTCAGTCAACAGGAATCAGTAACAACTGAAAAAGCACAAGATTCTACCTCTTTCTCTTCTTCTTCTTCCTTAGATGGTTCTTCCTCTTCAACCTAACCAAGAATGTTGGAAAAATCTCAAACAATGTTAGTTTCACTCTTCTTTAATTACAATAAGGCAAAAAAGTGTTATTGTCCTCACCTCTATTGTCCTTGATTTCTCCTGCCATGTATAGATCGGGAACCCAACGAACTGAGAGTAGTTCTTCACAAGGTTCTTGATTCTTGTAGACTCCAAAAATTTGTATTTATCATCCTCCTGTAGTCAAGAGATATCAAAATATTCAACGCATGAAAGAACGGTTGAATAGAGAAGTGTACCCTTAGATACAGAGTTATCTGCGTTCCACGGCGTAGGAAGTTCTCAGGGTCTGTTTCTTCTCTGATCACATATGAGCTACTGTCAGCTACCGATTCCCAAACATACTGTTTGTCAGATTTGGGGCTTTTCGTTGACACAACAACCTGAAAACAGAGACAAGTATAAGTCCACTCCCTCTTCACTAGATAACACTATAGTAGCAGAAGCTGGAATAGTCTTTACCTTTTCAGCAACTAAGAAAGCAGAGTAAAACCCAACACCAAACTGTCCTATCAAACCATTGTCAGCACCAAGGTCCTTGTTTTCCTGAATAGACAGAGAGAGATATTAAATCAATGACTCAAAATTTGACGTCAAGATTGATTTGCTGGCAACCAATGTTCAAAGTTATGCGTCTTATAGAGGATTATTGTTTAAGCGGGTAAATAGACCGAATTTTTTCTATGTCTAGACCGATTTAATAAAAAAAAATCTAACCAATCATTTCGTTTTAAACCCGATTTGCCTAGTCGCTGCCTAGACCGATTTCTAGAACACTGCTAGCCACTAAAAAAAAACCTTGAGAGCCTTCAAGAATTTGGAAGTGCCAATCTGAGCAATGGTACCAAGGCAGTCTATAAGTTCTTCCTTTGTCATTCCAATTCCAGTGTCACTGCCCAAATTAACAACAATCTCTTTAAAGTAATTATTTCTTATCTAACTGTTGATTAAAAAAAAAAATATAAGAAGTCTCTCATACGTAATGGTGATGGTTCCGTTATCAGGATCAGGCTTGATCCTAATCTCAAGGTCACCACCATCTCCAAACAAAGCAGGCTCTGTCACACTCAAGAACCTCAGCTTATCCAACGCATCACTTGCGTTACTGTAAACATATATACAATCACACATTTAAATCAATTGTAAAACAAATAAAAGAAAGAAAAATGGACTAACCTAACAAGCTCCCTGAGGAAGACCTCCTTGTGACTGTATAAGCTATGAACAATCAAATCCAACAATCTGCTCACCTGACAAATCATAAAGTCTCAAACTTTCAGCAAATTGACAAGTGCCCACGATTTAAAAATCGAAACTTTAGGAGGAAAACGAACAAACCTCAGCTTGGTACTCGAACTTCTCACCGGACCCATGGAAGGGAGGTCAAAGGAGAGGTGGTGTATAGGCTTGTTCTACTCAAAGCAGGAGCCATTGTAGTTGAACCACTAGTAACCTAATGAAAACGAAACCCTGTTCAAGGTTTAACAAAGACTGAAGTAGCATTGCCATTTCACATAACCGTAGCATTATCGGTTTCTTTCACAAGCGCCTCTTTCTTACTCGCCAAATTCCAAAACTAGTAAACAATATTGCCATTCAATTTGGCGGTTCGGTTTAACACTATTTGGGTTTTCGGTTTGGTTTGGTTCATGTTATCATCCACTTCTATAGAATTTGTGTGAATCAATTTATTTGAAATTTGGAATTGTAGGTATAGATATGTGGATTGAATTTGTTTTACGAGGATGCATGTACGGATTGGGCAAATTTAAAATGCAGATAACCGTCAATTTACAAAAAGATTTTAAAAAAAATAATTTTCTTAAATTTCAGCGGATAAATGCGGGTGTAGTATTTTTTTCTTTGCAGCGGTTATGTGGTGGGTTTGGCAGTCACGCGCCTACGGTGCGAGTTTATGTAGTTAAACCTCACATGTAAAAAGATTGTCGGGCCTCGTATTTATAGCCCATTATAGTGGCATGTACCAACGTTTAAATATATGATTTGAGTTAGTGTATAGAAACTCAGCCTGAACATTGGGGTTTGATTAATATTACATTTACATTTTTTTTTATAACGGTGGGGATCCGGAAACTGAGGTCAACTGACTAGTCTCACAAAATCCACGGCACTTCACATATTCTTGCGATTTAACGTTAGTCTAGATAGCCACACGAAGTTTCGAAGCCGGATCTGTATTGGGGCTGTTGTTCCCTCAAGAGCACTAGTCTACCACTACTACTGCGTGGTTTACACTTGCATATTTTACAAGGAAATTAATATACCTCACAAAATAGTTATGGGAAAGTCTTCGTGGATGCAAAGTGTGGATGTTGGATGAAGATGCACAATTTCCAATTATGGAAATTACCGAAACCATAGGTTATACATACACTCCATTACCCATTAACTTATTTCACAAAAACATGTATAGTTACCGACTTCTCTCCATGTTCGATTGTTTTATAATATGTTCCTCTTTAGTGACTAAAAGAGAATACTGTGTATACATATAGTATACATGTGAATTTTTTGTGCACCATACATGTGTATATATAGTATTCTCTTTTATTAATAAAAAGGGACATATTACAAAAAATAATAATAATAATTGAACACGGTGAGTACATGGTTTTGTTGTTTACCTGTTGCAAAAAATTTACTGTTCAAATTATTTGTAATTTGAAAAAGTTCCGGAAATGTTTTACAATGAATATTAATGGTCAATAGTAACTATTTTATGCAAAAAACTGAGGGCCTAACAAATTAGTATGTGTAAACTAAAATCACTTAATAATTTAGTGATCCAGCGAGCTTGTATTTATGTAGTATAATATAAATTATACGATATTAATTATTTATTATCTATGTCTTGAAATTTACAGAGAGTGATTCATTCATCGTAAACCGATGAGGAAGCATACAAGCAAAAAAAAAAATCTCAAAAAAAAGCATACAAGCAAAAAAATCACGCATATTTATGAATTACAATTTACACTATTTTTTCTTTCTTTGTTTACAAATCTCAATATCTATAGCGGCCCACACATTTCTTTGTTCAATATTTAGGATCTTTTCAAAGCAAGTTTTTGTTTACCGAGCTTTAGATTAATTTTGTGCATATATGATATATAATTTAGGTTTTCTGTTGTTAGTAAATTGAATTTCATATGGCTATGCAAAATTTTCATAGTGGTAAGACGGCAAGAGTATGTTTGTATAACCACATGAAACGCTTGTTTTTTTTAACACAAAACCATAGTCCTGAACCCTTACAACATTTTTTTGGTATGAATATATTAAGTACACAACTTGTTTTCCACATGAATAATTTAAAATGATAAATTAGTTTTAATAAAACGAATGCAATAGCTTTTAGGAACTCAACAGATCGTGCACAAAAAAAAGGAATTCAACAGATAAATAATGTGCCGCTATATCTTCAAAAAGTTCATTGTCAGAGAGAATAGGGAAGCTATCAGTTTATTCGTTCATGCTGTCCGATACAATAATTGGCAAGGACTTTAAGAAAAATAATAGTGGATGATTGATTAATAATACTAACTAGTATGGGATTTCTAGTGATTTAAAATGCACAAAATAATTTTAATGCATTGAGATTGACAATTTGCTTTCCACAAAATAGAGAAACATGTGCTGACTCGAGCATTCATGCAGACTCACTACCGCTTTTATGAATTTGCGAGAATATTTGAATATGCTTAAAAAACTCGTGATTTTTGGTGTTCCAAAAAAAGGTTGTCGTTGACGTAGTTTTGACCTCTTAGTCTTAAACATCTAAGAGAAACTAAATTAATGTAGTGTACAGAAATACGTCTTTTATTAAAGATCTTAAACTTTATATGATTTTTATTTATTTTACGTATACAGATCTATAAGGAAAAAATGACTAATAACATTAAAATTTTACAAATACTCTCACCGTTCCTAAAAGATCCATGTTATAGTTTTTTCACACTTATTAATAAAATATTTAAAAATGTATTTTTTAATACATTGTTTTTCTTCATTAATTATTCCCAATAACTTTTAACCAATGAGATTTTATTAAACACAATTGTATTTTTTTTTAAAGTACAATTTTTCATTAATTAATGTTTTGAAAAAGTAAAAAAATGTATCTTTTTGAAACAATTTTTTTTTCTAAAAAATGGATCTTTAAAGAACAGAGGGAGTAATAAATTTCTTGTAATTCTTAGTATAAGTAATTGCAAGAACCATCCCATATTTCTTTTTGTAAAAACCATCCCATATTTGGTCGATTTATTATCATGCGTTTGTTTTAAATAATCGCCATTCGAATCTAGTTTTTCAAACCAAGATTGTTGCTAAAAATTTTCACAACAATTATTTGTTTATTTTGTTCGTATTATGAATTATTAGGTGGATGTCAATATAGACACATAGGTCCATGTTTTAGACGGTTCTAAACCTTAGTTCTACATTCCTATAAACTTGATTCAAATTTCTTTAGTGCAGCAACAAAGAAAATTAATTGGAAGCCACTGAAAAATGACATTTATGTGAAAGATCCAAGAGAATATAAAATACAGTAAACCATTGATTTAAGTTTCTTTAGTGTGACAACAAAAAGAAATGAATTGAAAGCCACTAAAAATTGACATTTATACGAAGATCCACAAGAATATAAACTGCAGTAAACCCCATAAGGATTTGGACTGCTAGAAGTAGTAAATGCCAGTTCTAGATAACATTACCGTGCGAGTATATTGAACATATAAAGAAAATAATTTGTGGTCATAAAGTACCATAATATTGGAAATTTACTGATATGTTTCATGATTGAAAGATGTGATTTTGTATGAAAAGGATAGTCATACTTGTAACTTTTACAAGAAGAAAATGAATAACTGGTATGTATAAGTATGCATAATATGAAAGTTTAGAAGATGGTCAATAAAAAGAAATTTGGATATAGAGTCCAAATAGACCAAAATATGACCTTTTGTGTGAAAGTAATGTTATGGACAAGAAGTCCAGTGGTCTAAAAATTATCTGACAATAAACAAGTTTATTCACTAAGGATATGCTTATAGCAATTCTTAAAAGGATGATATATATGCTGAGAATACATCTCCCGAAGATGATGCTTCCAGGGGGGAGAATATGATGATGTGCATGGTTGTACTCTTTTTTCTTATCATTGGTTTTGTCCCATTAGGTTTTCCATATTAAGATTTTAATGAGACAACAAAGAACACGCAATTGATAGACACCTAAAGAAGAAAGTGATCAATATTCCAATGTATTTTGAGACTGAGAGAAGAGGAAGAGAATGATCAAGATCAATCATACTTGAAGAAGAATCAAGAGATGAACACATTTCATTCGTGTAACAGAATCGAAGGTCGAAAGTTTTCCAATCAAAGGATACCTTCTAGATGGAATTAAAATATGAAATTGGGGTCCATAGAAATATATTTGAGTCTACATTCATCTCCAATTTGAATCAATCATTCCCCATGATAGAACTCGAGATATGGCTGTTTTCGTGGACATGAATAAGCTGTCTCAAAATACCTAATTTCGACAGATATCCCAATATCACTCGATATTCCAATCTGGCCAGAGCTAGACCAGTGCTTATAGTTAGACAAGGATGTTAGCTTCGACACCTAAGTGATTTGAAGTCATTTTGTCCTATGACCATCAAGATATTCATGTTTCAGTGAGGAGTGCCAAATCTGCCAAGAGAAGTGAACCGGTCCAAGCCCAAGACTAAGGAGTTAATTCATCACATTAGATTGTGTGTACTATCAGATATCTCAAGTTATGTTCTCATCAGGGGGAGTAGATGTGTGATGCACTCTTTTCTCCTTAACATGGTTTTTTTCACTCGGTTTAACTAGTAAGATTTTTAATGAGTCAGCATCTTATGCGCTTTAGAAAATAGTTTTGTATAATGGACATTAAAGAGGGAGTGTTATGAATTATTAGGTGGATGTCCATATAGCCCATAGGCCCATGTTTTAGACGGTTTTAAACCCTAGTTTTTGCATTCCTATATATATGTATTATTGTTTACGGAATAAGAATAAGCTTAACCAATTCTATATTCTCATTCACAACAGTTCGTCAATTATTTGTGAGTTTTACTTATAAGTAAACTGAATTAAAAGAAAATAAGAAAAATCTCTCGTGAGCAACAATACATTTCAAACGAGAATAAAAATGTAGCGCTTCAACCGCCCATGGCTAATGGACCTCTCACGCCCGTTCATTCGACCCATGGACCCATGCCGTCCAACGGACGGCGTGTTAATTTATCTGATGGTTCGAAATCACTTGTTTACTGGCCCTACATCACCACATGAATTTTCACGTGCTTTTGCATCACTCGCACGATCTCGAATCAGTTCCCGATACGTCACTCATTCTTTACTACTCAGCTCGCATGCTTAACTCTAGAGTTAAATAGATGTGTGTCGAAAAGAAAAGTGCACTTGGTGATATAGGTAGCTAAATCTATTCTCTTAAGTTGTTTTAACATATCTACAACGGGATATTACAATTTACCCTCTCTTAAAGAACGCAAAGTCCCCGCTGCGCCAGATCGTCACCTTTGTTTGAGTTATGGCTCCACCATCGTTCACTAGAGTTCAGCTGTGAGATTGTTGCTAACATACCCGGATCGTTACTTTAATGGTTCCACCCGTCATGACGTGGGCCCCATCCCGTCCCTGGTGCGTTAATTTTTCCGAAGTCAAATCATTGTTTATTAACCAGCATACCACATGATCTTTTCGTATTTTGGCCTCACTGTTCGACTCACGAATCAATTTTGCTATGTCAGAACTACTCGAGTTTCACTACGAACTGTGCTTCAAAGAGGCAAATGTCACGAACCTCACGCACTTTGTTGCTATAGTATAACCAGTCCAATATTCATAAGTTTACGATGCTTTTCTCTGATTATATAACATTTGCACTCAACAAATCATAACTGTATTACTGTGAACAATGCAAACCGAGTATAATCACTTCTCCTACTCTCGACTCAGTTCTGGCGCTCGCCATTCACACTCTATAAAATATTACCTGATCTGGTTCACTTCATCCTTACTCGATCCTCGAGATCTTGAGTTAGCCGTGAAATTTAATCCTTCTACAGTGATAATTAACTGTATTTGCTTTCTCAATCAAGTTATTCATCACTTTACTGATTCATGAGTTATCTCAACTTCTCACTAATCTATAATTCACTAATAAATCATTACAACTCACTATACGACAAGAAATCATTTTAATATAACACATTTTATCTAGTAATCCTCTTCTTCTTTTTAACTCTGATAGTTATCAACGAGTTATATGGTATATGAGTATATAATTGTCGAGTATATGCATTTTTAATTAAACTCCTTAATATCTCTTAACATTTAGAGAACATTTTAAGCATACGAAATATATTCTGATAGCATCTAAATATTTAATTGAAATTTTATTATAGATACCATTAGCCAAAGATTAAGTTTCGAAGATAATCTATTAAATTCCTACTTTTGTTGTGAATAAGCATCCAAATGCGTCCATGAGAATACAATTATGCTGAGTTCAAGAGATATTAGTTGAATGAACCCAACGAAAAAGTTGGACTTTTTTGTTCAAATTCTATGTCGTTTCGGTTTTCTAGTAAATTTAATATTAATGTTGTTATGACCAATAGTAATAATCTTCTATTTTTTTATTGGTTCATTGTGGTTAGGTAAATAATTAATGATGTTTTTGTTTAGAAAATATAAGAAATTAATGGTTTTCTTAATTTACGTGCATAGCTGTAAAACGACTTATATTAAAAAACGGAGGGAGTAGTATATTAAGCTAAAGAGAGTCTGCTTTGAATTATGAGATCGGTTCGATGAAAGTATAAACTGTAGAATTCAAAATATGTTGATTACAGAAACGATGTGTCATACAATATATATACATTAATGCATAATAATGTGTGTGAGTTTATATATATTCTAATAGTCGAGTGGTATGAGCATGGACGTAATGGCAGAATTTGTAAATATTTACAAGTACAACTTTTCATCGTAAGAATCCCTACTGTACACGTTAATAGAGACACATGGTTGTGGTTTTTACGGAATAATTATGGTTAACGAGCTTATTCAACATGTTGTTAGTAATCTCCTATATATACTCTTCTCTTTCTCTTAATAAACAGTCCTCCTGCTTAAATTCTAACGAAATAATTTCAGGAAAAAAAAAAGAAGAAGATATATAAACTTTGGAGGAAGGTTATCAGGGAGAATCAAGAAGAGTCATGACTACTTTATCAAAGATTCTATGTGCGTTGATCATTCTTTTCTTATGCATATCCTTTCGATATTCACTTCATGGTTTGTCTCTCTCTCCCTCTCTTCTTTAAAATCTTATAAAGCATATTACCTATATATCTTGACAGTGATCACTACAACTGGAAAGCACGTACAACTTAACATTCTAATATGCTAATTTCATGTACAATAATTAATTTTCAATTTTTTTGTACACTCACTTCTCTTTTATTTTATAAAAATTATTTTATAAAAGAAAGCTTCTACAAACTATTAATTATAGCACGCAATTTTTCGGTTGAAAACTATGCATGTATGATAAAGATGAGAATGACTAAAGGTTTATGCATTGGTGTTTAAGGTACGTGTTATATGCTAACTCATCTTTTTCTAGTATAAAAATTACTTCGAGATTTATTTTATTCTTTGTTTGCATGCATAGTTGACACATGATGCATGCATGAGATCGCCCTTTTACTCTTATTAGAAATTTTTTTTGCTAAAGTAATAATTGCTGGAATGTTAACATATAATATAACCAACTTTTTTTGTTCATGTTTTGGTCATCAATAGAAGATGGGAATCAAGAATCAAGCCGTGATGTCGTTTCAGTTCGTAAGGTATAATATATATATGATAAAACTTTAGAAAATCTATGATTGTAATACAGTAGAACTTCTATAAATTACTAATGTTGGGACTTTAAAATTTTATTAATTTATAGAGATATTAATTTACAAAACTTTTTTTCCTTATTTATATTTCTTATTTTAAGATATATTTATTCTGAAAAAAAAAATATTTGATTTTAGTGTATAGACATTAATTGTTATTTTTTTGAAATTTGACATTTATATTAATTTTTTTATATTATTTGGTGTATATAATATATATTACATAGAGTTTAAATGTGGTTTTAGATATAATATTATTAATTTTATAAAAAAAATACATTAAGTATTAAGAAAATATAAAGATAATTCTATTGTGAATATAAAATATATAATATAATAATAAATTCTTACTTATATAAAATATGTATACATATAAATTATTTATTTATAATTTTAGTGAGATCATATATTTACATAGAATTTTTTAAAAAATATTATCTTTTTATTTTGTTGAATTGTGTCAAATTTTGAACTGGTCCAAGTTAGGACCAACGAAATTTATTAATTTATAGAAATTATTAATTTATCGAGTCTTAATTTATAAATGTTCTACTGTATATAACTTGGGAAACTTCGCGATGACAGGATCATTCAGCTAAGTTTTTTTTAATCAATTGTAAGATTTTGCGGAGTTGCGTTGATTTGTTATTAAATGACTCTTCTTAGTCCATATAGTTTTGCAGTTACTACTTACTAGTCTTAAATAAATTCTTCAGTACTATACGTCCTGTATTCTGTATAATCTGTGTTGTTGTTGTTGTTATATGGGATGGAAACATTCCAGATTTTTTACTATAAACAAAAAGTTATTGACTAAACCGCTTGATAAGTGCAGGGGATCGAAAATGTTGATGTCGTGATACGAGGAAGAAAACTGATGATGACAAATGGAGAAGCAGATAAAGAAACAACGACGATGAAGAGAAAGAGAAAATCAGGCAAAAGTGTTGACGACGATGGACTCGTTGCTTTCACTGCTGATTATTGGAGAGCCAAGCCCAAGCATCATCCTCCCAGGAACAATTGATCATAATCCTGTTATGAAATAATATAACAGAATGCTAGCTTTTATGAATATCTCCATAGATATATAACTTTAACTATAAGATAAAATGAAATATGTTTGTTATATTATGTGTTTCGTTTGCTTTGTAGTTTATTTTACCTTGTTTCGGCTTAATTAATGGTTTGCATATAAACCAACAATTTTGAACTTTTGAAGCTTTTTGTATGTATATGAATTATGATTTTTTTTTCATATATGTTTCACATCATAGCAAACCAGAAAACAAACAAACATGTAAGTGATCAATGCAACGTTTACTAATATTATAGACTAGACATACACAACGCTTTAAAATGTAGGCAAAAAGCTGTAAAACAAGAAGTTTAAAGAGAATACAGAATACAGATAAGCTCGACATTCACTCGGTCAATTTACATGTGGTCGGCGAACTCACATTAGCCAATATTAGCTACCAAGGGATCGAGCTCAATTGGAGGATTTTCGTTAATAAAAGTATCTGACGATAATCATTCGGGCTGAGATTTGACAAAAAAAAAAAAAAAAAAAAAGAGATTTGACAAAAGACACAAAGACATGGGAAAGGAGACTAGAGAGCACAGCACAGGAGAAGACAATTCGGGTGGTGCACACATATTCTCACTCCTTTGACACTTGGGAAACCAAGAGCCTCGAGAACCATTCCACCTTTGAAACAATTGCTATGTCCACGATCTTGATCGGTTCATCCAAAGGAAAGATTTCTACTATAGAGTTGGGAGACCTTGGACGAGAAATTACTTGCTGTATGGTCCTCCGGGACGGGTAAGACGAGCCTGGTGGCTATATGGCTAAGTACCTTAACTCCGATGTCTACGTCCTACAGCTCTCGAGAGTTGGTGAAAGGCTACTTCAATCCATGAAGACTGCTTTCAGGAGTCACGAACAACTAGATTCTCTTCGTTGAGGATATAGACGAGGTTAATTAGGTCTTAGTTATTTTCTTATTTATACAACGTTACATTTATGTCTTTTTTACTCAAGTCAATACTTGGACATTGCAAGCTTTGATTAGTATATATATATATATATGTTCAAACTGTTTTTTTTTCTGGTGTCAATAGGGATCGACGGTGTTGGCATTATCGGACTTGTTGCGTAGCTTAGTACTAGGGACACCATGGGGAGAAGCACGCATCATCGTAATATTCACGACAAACAACTTGGATATGCTTGACCCAACATTGCTAAGTCGTATCAGTGTGGACATTTACATGGGACATTGCTGTTTTGAGGGCTTCAAAGTGCTGGCGTCTAACTACTGGGCCTCTCTCATGACAATGATGATGAGCTACACCGTCTCTATCCAGACATCAAGTGTTTTATTGATGGACAAGTTATCACACCAGTACAAGTCGGAGCTAATGAAGAGCGAAGATGTCAATGTGGTCATCGAAGATCTGGTGAGGACTTTGGAGAGTTTTAACAGTAGATAAGATTGTTGAAGACGAGAAAAAAAACATTTGGCATATATACAAGACTTATGAGTCTTATAAACTTGAAGCGAGTCTTGCTAATTAGAAAAAAAGTTGATTTAATTCATTTTTGAAGATGTGAAAATTTTAAGCCTTCGATCTATACTCTCTCACAATATTAAGAACCCATCTTCAAAAGTGTGATTTAAAAATAACTTTTGACACGTTTGAAAAATTATTTAACCAATTTATCCACCTAGAACATTTGTTTACACGATCACTTGAGAGAAATTAATCATAAAGTACCAAACTTGATTTACTTTGACCCATTATTTAACCAACTCAAGTAGAGCATTCATTTACATAATAACTTAGGAGAAATTAATCATAAAGTAATACCTTTGAATTAAATAATCCAAAACATTACTTTCGAAAGAAAAAATCCAAAACATAATTTGATAGCAATTGTTTCAAAACATTAATAAGGAGAGTAATAAACAACAACAATCAAAATACAACTAAACTGGTGTTTTTAAAAGACTAGGAACATAGTCCCCGTGCCGCGCAAGCGCGGGGTCGTTGATGTTATTGTTGCACTAAATAGAAACCTGTAGGTGATGCTGTGTTATGTTGTGGTTTTTAATTTGGTAAGATTTGTATTTTTAGGTAACAAAAAACATGAAGACAGCTCCGAATAAGCTTCAAAGTGGAAAACTGTGGATGTTCATGATGATGCTACGGAAACGTTTCTAATATTTTTATGTGATCATGTCTTAATGAAATGAGATACCAACATTTTAATCTGCGAGAATCCTATCATTGCTTTATTAATAATCGAAAATCAAAGTAGAAACTCTTTTTCGGTGGGCTATATAGCTTGCAGGATACATAAAAACACAACCATGTTTCAAACAACAAAAACACATGATTGAAAATTTAAATAAAGCTAAATAAAGGATTGCTTGACGGGATGATGAACTCGATAGTATATTTTTTTCACTCATGACTGCGGCTTTTCCCAATGTTCTCAAGTCTTGTGTATTTCCTTCATCACCTCCCCATTCCCAGATTCGCAGCAACAACCGTGTCACTTGAAGATTCTTTCGGTAGTCTACGTTCCCCTTCACTTACGGATCGTTGGCTGCTGCTGCCCATCTGAGATACATTACAGCGGAAATTCAGAATCTACCCTCAAGCTGTTTTCATGAAACAAAACATCGTTGAACTGCTCAATCTTGTTCAAGTTTGGGGAAAAAAAACAGAGTAAGGCTAAAAAGACCACGAGATTGATGATCCTAATATGGAAAGTGAAGACAGAAACTTAACGTGATTCTGTACAAACACATGTGAATTTGATCATTGAGATTAGTAAGTGGGTTGATAAAAGCAACTCCTCCTACACCCCAAGTAACTGATAATTCACGGCCAAAAAAAAAAACTGTGTGGAAATGTTTCCCACATTATTCCTTTGGTGGAACCATTGAACCAACGCAGGCTTTTTTAATTCCTTGGGCCTGTAAAAATAAAACGTAGATGTGTCAAAATTAAGACTGAAGCTTAGAGTAGACCCACACAAAAAAACATCACTTACTTGCCCCCCTTGAATATAGCAAAGGAATCTCGGTTTCCACATGTTGGATCCAAAAGAGGCATATCTACGTGGTGGTTTTCAATGCTGAGTCTAGAAATGAACAAAACAGAAGCAATTTTGTTGATAAGAGGTTCAGAGACTGGCTAGTAGAAAAGAAGATCAAGCATAGGAAGTCGTTACTAAGTGAAAAAGGAAGGTGCATAACTGGAGTGAGAGTTTTATGGTCAATAAGGTTCGATAATAATTCATCTGCAAGTGAAGGCCAATCTGCAGACAGCTACTTGTTTACCTAAACCCCCACAAGAAACATATTAGCTTTGGATTGTATCAGATTGTGATACGGGAAAGTTAGAAAGATAGGGGGATACAGTCATACAGAAGCATCCATACCGCTTGTATGATGTGCTGTGTAGACTCGAATGGGTATGCTTCAGATGAACCTTGAAATGGTTTGTCTTCAAGCAAAACTTGGATACATGCCAGTGAAGACTGTGCAATTGAATCAAGATTGTATTTGTACCCTCCCTCTAACGCCATCACAATCTTTCCTTGTGCAAACTCCATTAGCTGAAAGAACATTTTTTTATAAAAGTATAGATCAGAGCTAAAAGAACCATGAACCTCAAGTGCTTTGTCATTGATGTGACCTTAATCAGGGCATTGATGGGACCTGTTAACGGTTCAATAAAGAAATGGACCACAACTCGAGTCATCACTATAGCGTCCTTCAGGTCCGAACCTTGGACCGATTGAATTTGGCACACAGCGTTTATTAGAACTAGTTTTCAGTGTTTTATTATATTATTATTATGCAAAAACTTTATCCACTAGTTCTTACTGTTCCATCGTACTTCTTCGATTATTTTTCACTATCACACTATACAACTGATATACTCGTCGAGCTTAATCTATCACCACATGACAAACTTGTCTCTCCTGAAAGCACTGAATAGCATACATGAAATTCGCTACTTGAGTTGGATGGCGCGGATCGAAGAAGATAAACATGTCTGGTTCCTTACACGCCTTTGAGAATGGCAAACAAGTCGTAGTTGAACCTCCATTATAAACTTTAGGACAACATGGGTTGTAGTGTTCAAAGATTTGAACTAACTTGATTGCTCGAAGGTCCACGAAGTTCCAACATGAGGTTGAAGTAGTCGGAGTATAGTATAAGAAAGAAGTGTTAGAGCTTATGACGCATATGAGACAGGCTTTCTCTAAGCTGAACATTGAAAATGTCGATAGCAAGGTTTAAAGAGTCGTCGCAGCTTCCACGGGGTACCGTCTCTGCAATGATATTTGGGTAACAACCTAAAGGTTTAATGTTGTTCACGAAGAAGTTCCGTGCTCCTAAGTTATATAATCTCTGCAAAATAAATTAAAATCTTACGCATATCAAGTCTCCCGTGCTCCTAAGATTAACATTATAAAAATCGTTCTACTACGGTTTTTCAAAAAATTGTTTCACTTTCAAAAAATCTAAAACATAATGTTTTTTTGGAAAGACTCTTCGGATTGGTGTATTTATTAGGTTAAGATATATATGAATCGGTTCTGAAATAGACAGTCCTAATTAAAACTAAATAATGTATGGCCAAGGCAAATTATATTGAAAACCCTAACATTTTGTACCTCGAGGTGTATCAAGAACTCATTAAGAAGCTTGCTTGCAAACTCATTCGCATCGGTTGCGTTCTTTTTATAGGTGAAAGCGTAATCATTGACCCCAATCGCGGTCATAAACAACGATCCACCCAGTGTCTACTAAGCTCTGACTGCGTCTTGAACTTTTCTTAAGATTTTCTCAATGGTTTTATTGAGTAGATCGATTTGGACATTCATCGAGAGACATCTTCCCTGTCCATACAAAGAATATTAAAAAAACTCATTATAGTTTTTAGATATTGCTAAGATCTTTTTGGTGGAATATTGAAACTTACAAATTGCTTTCTGTGTCAGGAAAAATCCCACAGCTAGCAGAAGCATAGTTATACCCGTTGAGAGATTGTTTTTTTCTTTTTTAGATAATCCCATGTAAGCAGGAGCCAAAGGAAGCCCATAATAAATAGCTGAAAAAGAATAACATAACCAAGAGGGTTAACATTTTCACTAATTTAAATTATAGCATATATATGTAGATTTAATTATTTGTAATTTTACTAGTTATTTATTTCATTCAAAAAAACATTTACTAGTTTTTTTTGCGAAATAGTCACAGAATCATAGAAAATCGAAAAGAATATTAAGAAACCAAAACGTTAATAATTCTTTTTGTTCTTACCAATATAATCAGCAATTGTTTTGCCATCACTAAAACGGCCGGTAGCTTTGCCTCCTTCAAAGTTAGAACCATAGGGTTTAAAATTCGCTCTGACTAGCGTCAAAAGATGATTATTGTTCCTGGATCAACCAATGAATCTCCATAACATACAAAGCTGGAAAATTCCCGCCAAAAAGCACGGCCTCTCCCTTTAATGATTTTTTGGAGATAATTGTGATAACATTGAGAAGACACAAGAGGAGAAAAAGAAGGTATGGTACTATGGTTTTAGATAAGAAGGCAAACCCATTTCTTGTATTTCTGTAGAGAAAAAGAAAGAACTTAAACCTGCCAAATGAAAATGCACTAAGAGAAGTCAATTATCTATTTAGAAAGCATCAAACAGCTTTCAAACATACTCCAATAATAATAGTTAAAAATAAAAGTAACAAACAACAAAGAATCCAACCTTTTAAGTATAAATAATCTAATTCAGGACATTTTATAATCTAAATAGCAACAAATGAGACCAAAAGACTAGGCCTGGAACTTTTATCCGAGATCCGGATTCGATCCGGATCCGATACGAAAATCTGGATATCCGGAGGGGCCGAATCCAGAGCCGGATAGTAAAATGTTGGATCCATCAAAGCCGGATCCGGATCCGGATATTTAATTTTTAGTCCGGATATCCGGATCCGCAAGTTTATTAATAACTATTTCAAAAATAGCAATATCTATATAAAAATTAATTTTATTTAATATATTTTATTTTATAATAGTATATATAAATTTTATGTAAATTTTGTAATATTATACATAGAAATAATTAAAAACATTATATTTTTTATTTTTAAATTATTGTTAATTTTATATATATTAATATTATTTTTTATTTATTTTAAGGATCCAAATTCGAATCCGGATATCCGTCGGATATTGCAATTTTAGAAGGATATCCGAAAACCCAAGATAAGAATAATAAAATTATAGATCTGCCGGATAAGGACCAGATACCCGATCCGTCCCAGACCTACAAAAGACTGTTTTTTAATCTAAAGCTGCACGAGGAAATGAGAACATTAGATGAATAACAATTGATGTGAATAAAGTAGTATACCAGTAAACCATATGATATAAATTGAAAATAAATAGAAATAGAAAATTGGAAATGAGAAAGAACAAGGAGTTACCGATGAAACAGAGAAGAAAATGAAGTGAAATTAAGCTCGATAAACGCTGGTGTATTAGACATGAACAGTGGAATATAATTATTCATAGCAATTATTTATCTGGGATGATTTTCTGCTCGGCGAAATATAACCGGAACATACAAAACACTTTTATCATAAAACGATGTAACATTCAAGATATGCATAATACACGTGTGTGTCAATATATATAGAAATATATGTATTCGAGTGGTTTGAGAATGGACGTAGTGGCTGCAGTGTCGTGCTCAGGCTCGCCGAAACTTAAGGCAAGCAAACAAATTGTGATCCTTTTTATATATAAAAAACCTGAAATAATAATATTGTTTCAGAACATAATAATAGTGCTAATAAAACCAACAATAAAAATAAAGCATGATTATTATTTTCAGTAAAATTATTCACCAAATGGAAAAGTGAAAGTAATAACAACAATTTATGAGGACTACAGAATTCAAACATATCAATTTGACAAATTAATAATCACTTACACCGATTATTCAAAACAAAAATAGTTTGAAAAGATTATTTCGTTCAGATCCGATTTGCCCACAAGGCGCCGTCTATACAATTTTTAGAACACTGAAAATAAGCATGGTTCTGAATGTCAGAAATAGTAAATATTTACAAGTACAGCTCCTCATTGTCATTATACATACTGTAGACGTTAACAGAGACGCATGCATGGTTAATGGACTAGTTATGTATGGTTACACGAACTTACAACATATGGTCAATGATCTTCTATGTATATTTAATTGGATTCTTCTCTTTCTTTTAATTATGCGTCCTCTTGCTTATATGAAATCTTAGAATTGTTATGTTATTCTTATTCTCATCCGCAGGGAAATATGTTTGTTTTTTGTTTAATTTGCTCTTTAGTCTCTTTTTCGCTGTCAGCTTAGTTGAAACATCTCCTCTGATACCCCAAATCTCATAACTCGATCTCTCAAGGACCTGTTCTATTTTTAATATTAGGTTGATTTATTGTTAATTCAAAAATTAAGTCATTGTTCCTGATTCTAATAAACAAAAGACACCGACATTTCATTTCATTTTATTCTTTTTTCTCTGCTATTGTGATTTTCACTTATATAGCCTCCCTTTCTCGTTCTCTTTCTTTCTTTGTTTTCTAAGATTCGTCGTAGGTGATGATGAAAGCTCCGCAGGTACTGGAATCTGTCATCATGCTTTGCAAGTGATGAAAACAGCAACAACAACTGTCAGAAGATGAATGAAAACAACATCAATAGTGATTTTTCTTCTCCCGATTCAGATCGGTTCAGAACAGCGACAATTCAACCTAATTTGATGAGGGATTCTGGGTTTTGCTTCTGTTTAGGACTTTTCTGTTCGTAATGATTTTCGATTTAGGGTTGTTAAAGAATATTTCTGGGTTTTCTGTGATTAGGATTCTTATTGTTCTTGTTCTCCATTTCAAGAAATTTATTATGTCTTTGATTAGTCGAACTAGGTATAAACTCATTTAGTAGTACATAGTATTATGGAGTATATCAGTAATTTAGTATAACTAATTCTCAGACAGTATTCAGTATTACGTAATATAACTAGTATAACTCGGTATAATTAAACTAGTAGTAATACTAAGTAGTACTACTTAGTACTACATATTATGATGTATAACCAGCAATACTTATCATAACTCAGTATAACTAAGTATAGTTCAGTATAACTAAGATAGTTCAATATAACTGAACATCATTATTATCAGTAGAACGAAGTACAAACTAAATAAAATTATACGGTACAATCGAGTAACCAAATTTAAAAAATTTAAAATTTAAAATTTAAAATTTTTTAAAATTTGAAATTTGATTTTTTTATATAAAACAATAATTTTGAAAATAAAAAGGTAAATCAGATTTTCATATTTCATTAAAGCAATAGGGGTATAGGAGATTTGAGAGACCTATCAGAGATTGGCTTTACACAGATGGGGGGTATGGAAGGAGTTGGCTCTAATGGTTTACATGACCTAAACTCTGAAGTTTTGAAGCTTTGTACGTAAATGAGTTATGACTTTTGGCTATATATTATGTTAAAACGATTAGGTCAAATAAATAACACGCAAACTTTGGGACCGCTTAGGTGAGCATAAACGCCTACATGACTCATATTTAGAACACTAGGGATTAACCCGGGCTACGCCCGGGATTTTTTATTTTTTTTCTAATTTAAATTGTTAAATCATTTATATTTAGGTTATGATATATATTTATATAAATGTTAAGATACATGTCATAATTAAAATTTGTTTTTAACTTTAACACGTTAAATTAACATATTTGTTTACTATTTAAATATTTTGTAATTTTGTTGGCTATCTATTTATCATATTTAGCAAAACTATATGTTGAGTGTTGGAATAAATATTTTAGATATTTAATTAAACTGTAAAATTTTTGGATCGACCCACATGCTCAATAATCGATTGATCCGTAAAAAGATGGTCGATCTCCTTGGCCAGGTTAGTACAATTTTAGCAAAAATATCTTTGATTTTCAAATATTAAGTATATAACTATTCTTTTGAATATTGTTTATGTAAATATTTTTGTGATGTTTGAATTTGTGATGTTCGTATACTTAACCAAGATGATATTGATGTTTAACAATTTATTGTTTTCTGGAAATAGAAAATAATGATATATCAAAACGTATCTAATACTTGTTAAATGATAGTATAATGTAAATTACATCCATTATTTGAAAATAACCATTTGTTGTTTTTATTTTTTTTAAATCAGAAATTATTTTATTTAAAAACATTATTCATATATAATATAATAGTTTAAGTTTGGAAGATTAATCTATATATATAAATTATGTATATTTTTTAAAAAATAATTGATATTATATATTGAGTAACTAAATAAAAGCTGAATTTCTTATCTTGAAAATCAAATATTATATTTTGTCTTCACGTTAGACTCACCAATCCATCATAGTGTGAGGTTGATGTTGATGTTATAATGAGTTTTATAGGAACTTTCTTGATGTAAAACTATACATTTTATTTTTTTTGGTTAATATGGTATTTCCATTTTAATATAATTTACTACCATTTTAAGATAGATGTACATTTTAAGATAGATGCTTAAATCTTAATGTTCTTTTTCTATTTTTTAAAATGTTTATTTCCATTTCTTATATTTTTTTACGTAATATCTATATTTTATATTTTAAAATAGATATTTAAATCTTAATGTACTTTTTCTATTTTTTCAAATTGTGTATTTACTTATATTATATATTTTACATTTTAAGATAGATGTTTAATGCTTAATGAACTTTTTCCATTTTTTAAAAAAAGTTGTGTATTTACTTATTATTATATAGATAATTCATATATTATATATTTACATTATTTACTTATTATTTATTGATAATTCATATATTATATATTTAATGCTTAATGTTTATTTCCACTTCATGACTTTTTATTTACTTAATATCTCTATTTTACATTTTAAGATAGATGTTTAAATCTTAATGTACGTTTTCCTTTTTTTTTTAAATTGTATATTTCCATTTGTTATACTTTCTATTTACGTAATATCTATATTTTAAATTTTAAGATATATTTTTAAATCTTAATGTAATTTTCCATTTTTTAAATTGGGTATTTACTTATATTATATATTTACTTATGATTTATTTTTCTTTATATTGTGTATTTCTATTTCTTATACTTTCTATTTACTAATAATTTTATATTTTAAGATAGATTTACATTTTAAGATAGATATTTAAATACTAATGTACTTCTTCCATTTTTTAAAATTGTGTATTTCCTTTTCTTATACTTTCTATTTGGGTAATATCTATATTTTACATTTTAAGATATATGTTTAAATCTTAATATACTTTTTCCATTGTTTTTAAGTTGTGTATTTCTTTTTCTTATAGTTTATATTTACTTAATATCCATATTTTACATTTTAAGATAGATGTTTAATATTTAATGTACTCTTTCCATTTTTAAAAATTATGCATTTACTTATTATTGTATATATTATTCGTATATTTATATATTTATAATATTTACTTATTATTTATTTTTCTATATATTGAGTATTTCTCTTTCTTATACTTTATATTTAGTTAATATCGATATTTTATATTTTAAGATAGATGTTTAAATCTTAATGTATTTTTCCATTTTTAATGTAAAACGGCAATGTTTAATACAAGAACTTGGACAAATAGTCAAATAGTTATATTTATGTTTTTTTTTCTTTTTTATATAAAATGGTAATGTTACATTATAAAGATAAGCCATTTTTTTTAGTGAAAATGGTAATCTTACATATGTTTAATGTAGTTTTTCTATTTTTTTATGTTGTATGTTTACATATTATTGTTATTTTTAAATGTAAAATGGTAATCTTACATATGCTTAATGTATTATTTCTATTTTTTATGTTGTATGTTTACATATTATTTATTATTTTCTAAATTATATATGGAGATAAACCGTCTTTTTTTAGTGAAAAATGGTAATTTTACATATGTTTAATGTAGTTTTTCCATTTTTATGTTGTATGTTTACATTTTATTTTTTTAAAATAAAAATGTAAAATGATAATCTTACATATGTTTAATGTAGTATTTCCATTTTTTATGTTG
The DNA here is from genome assembly GCF_020379485.1 of Brassica napus. Classification (NCBI taxonomy): domain Eukaryota; kingdom Viridiplantae; phylum Streptophyta; class Magnoliopsida; order Brassicales; family Brassicaceae; genus Brassica; species Brassica napus. The sequence continues at coordinate 15,795 of NW_026016612.1, read as the reverse complement.
TATTTTTACATATATTTATTATTTTCAAAATTATATAGAATGTTTTTTGTTTTTTTTATAAAACGGTAATGTTACATTATGAAGATAAGCCGTCTTTTTTTTAAGTGAAAAATGGTAATCTTACATATCTTTAATGTAGTTTTTCCATTTTTTATGCTGTATGTTTACATATTATTTATAATTTTCGAAAATTAGTAATATTAAAATGTAAAACTATATTTTATGCCACGTGTCATCTTTCGGGAGAAGTTTTTTTGCTGATGTGGAAGCTCTATGTTGCCTCAAAAGGTCTCTTTTATTAGTATAGATTGACACAATCACCATTGAGAAATCAGTGATAAAGTAATTACACTGAATCGAATATGCGAAAACGTTGAGGTTAGGTACACAAATGTTTCGAAACACATATTGATCATGAGAGGAAAATAAACAACGGCAGCAACAAGTAAAGTTGTGATTTTTTAAGATTGTCGCTGAGTAAAGTTAATTTATTTACTCACACAACTTCGCAAACTTTTCTCTGCTGGAAACATCCAATTGAGTACATGAAATTCGCCAATTCAGTCGGATGAAATGGATCAAAGAAAATATGTGTATCTGGCACCTTACACGAGCTTGATCCTGGCGGGCAACTCGTGCGTTTATCTCCATCATAAACGCTAGGGCAACATGGGCTTATCGAGTTTATCAGATTCGAACTAACTTGATTGGTCAAAGGTCCGCGAAGTCCCAACATGAAGTTGAAGTAATCTGAGTATAAGAAAGAAGCTTCGGAGAATTTTTTTTTCAAATGAGTCAGGCTTTTCCTTAGCTTGGCGTTGTATTTGGCAACCCTTGGTTTAAATACTTGCTGCAGCTTCCACGTGGTACGGTGTTAGCTACTATGTAATTTGGGTAACATCCTAATGGTTTAAGATTGTTTATGAAGAACTTCCTTGCTCCTAACTCATGCAATCTCTGCAAAACAAAATCAGAATATTTTGTATAATGCATCTCGATTAACCCTGAAAAAAGTATTTGAGCCTAAACTCAGACTAATATATATATATATATATATATAAGATTATTAATTCGATTTATATATTTTTATTTTATAAACTATACTCCTATAAAAAAACTCCTATATCAAAAATCTACATTTTAAAGTTTTCACACATACTAAAATTTAATTATAACTTTATTAATTATATTCTGTGATTATCTATTTTCTCTATTTTTAAATTAACAAAAAATTTAATAAATATAATTATTTTATAACTCACAGTCTATCATTATTATTTATTAAAAATGGATAGAAAATGCAAAAGAATATATCTTCTTGAAACAATATTTTAAAAAAACATATTATCTATTAGCATTTAAAATATTTTTGGTTTCAGTTTTTCAAAAGTTTGTAAGTTTAAGTCTCATCCGGTTCACTGTTAAGCTAATATGTTTGGTTCGGTCTATCTCAATCAAACAATATTACCATTAGTTAACGTAGAGGCCAATGAAAAATTGGCGAAAATTCAAACATCATTTTATTTTACCTTAATTTGCATCAAGAAATCATGAAGAAGTTTTTCTGCGAATTCATTTGGATCGGTTGTCTCTTTAAAGTAGAAAGCGTAATCGTTAACTCCAATCGCGGTCATGAACAACGATCCAGCCAAGTGTTTAGTGAGCTCTGACTGCGTCTTAAACTTTTTCTTCAGATTATTGTCGATGGTCTTTTCGAATAGATCAACTTGGTCACTCAACGAAAGACATTTGCCCTTTTTCATAGAAAGAATCATATAAAACTCATAAGTTTACCAGTATTGCAACTAAAGATCATTTTGTAGAATATTGAAACTTACCAGTCGCGTTCCTGTATCAGGAAAAATCCCACAGCTAGCAGAAGCATAATTAATACCAGTTGAGATATTGTTCTTTTGTTCTTCTGATAATCCCATATAAGCAGGAGCCAAAGGAAGCCCATAATAAATAGCTGAAAAAACATCCAAGACCATTAGACAAGGTTTAAATCCCAATATTTTTAGTTATTTTGTATAGTTTATAGAACTGTAGGAACTCATATTCATTTTCCAAAATCCCCACCTACAACAATGTATCTGTCTTAACTTTATTAAGTTATTAAGAGTTACACAATTTCCATAAAATTACCAATCGGAAATAATTTATGACCGAATTATCAGAAAAGAAAACAGTCACTGGTTAATGTTATATAAGTCCTTTGAGTAATTAATTACACGACCTATATAACATCCGTAAACAAAAAGGAGAGAAATACAAATTTTGTTTCGTTCTTACCAATGTAATCAGCAATTGTTTTGCCATTGCTAAAACGGCCGGTGGGTTTGCCTCCTTCAAAGTCAGAACCATAAGGAGCAAAATTCGCTTTGACAGACGTGTTAAGATTGTTATTGTTCCCTGAATCAACCAATGAATCTCCTATAACATACAAAGCCTGAAAATTCCCGCCAAAAAGCACAGGTTCTACTTTTGATCGCTTCGAGTTAATGGTGGAGACATTGAGAAGAAAAAGGAAGATCAAAAGAAGGCATGGCTTTAGAGAAGGCAAACCCATTTCTATCTTTCTCTTTCGGGGTTGGAGAAAGAAAAGAAATGAACCTTGCAAATAGGAAACAACGAAGATGAAAGTTAATTATAAGCGATTTGGAAAGCATCATACAGCTTTTACACAAGCTAAATATATAATACAACATGGTAAAAGCTATAATTAACCATTGTTAAGTGTTACCTAATCCTATATATGAACTGAAAAATAAACAATATCGAAACTTTTTCTATAAAAAAAACCTCCTATGGCGACGAACGGTGTATCCAAACTCTTAACATAAATATCTAATCAGAGACAGCTGAATATACGTAAAAGCTTCCGTTGTAAATTCTCTGTCTATTCCTGCTGGTAATTATTGAGGCGAAAAGTATGCATGGAGGTTTTAGTTAGATAGGCAGCTGCCCAATATAAATCAAGACGTAAGTTACAAAATTTAATCGTTCTCAAGGATATAAGCAAATAATTAAATCGATTGAAATAAGACATAACCGTAATTGGTGAAGGAGTATTTAACAAGATTGCCTTTGCTAACTTCTTACTGAAGTCTTTGTATTTCATTTTTGGTCAAAAAGTCTTTGTATTTCTTACGCCACGAAAAAAATAACCGGAAAAAGCTTAGCGCTGGTCTAGTGGTCTTTGCGTGTCTAGTAGATACATCTTTATCGATGCAGCAGTTCTACACCGTAGTAGGTTAAGCCCATAAATATTTAGTGTAAAAGTGACCTTATATGTAATTGTTTCAAATATTTATATCCACCCTAGTTAGTGGCATGTGCAGTAAATGTTACTCATGAACTAACTATACACTCCTACACATTAACCTCCCACGTACTTGTCCATATTGTTATGAAATACAGTAATTTATGAATGTTGTATCAGTTTTGACCAAAAAAAGAATGTTGTATCAGTAACATTTGATCGAGAATTAAATCAGAATCCAAATGAAGAGAAAATCAAATTAGAGTCCAAACCAAGAGAAAATTACGCTTAAACATACTTTTCCAAAGTCTATTTTATCCATACACACTTTAAACTTGCACATGTTCTTCCCTTCTTTGCTTTTGCAATCTCTCGCGATTTTTTCAATAAAGATATCGCATACCATCTGTTTTGCTCTACATGCTTTTGAACGCCCGTTGCGCTTTTGCAACACACAATCATCAGTTATAAATAGTTGCAGATAAACTCGAAGAAGAACAACACTTCCATATTAAGTAGCTACAACGCGACATGCACTTACTAAGTAGATCAATTTCCATCATTATCATCTAATCAACAACAAGCTTGGAAAACTACTGACCTGTAAATGAAAACCTCCTCATCACATGAACCCTAATTGAAAAAAAAATCCCCCAAATCAATTTGTGTTGGGTCGGGTCGGGTCGAATCAAGTTTTAATTGGGCAATCACTATTCTCAAAATGAGATTTAGACCCTTTAATTTGGATTGCGATTTTGGATTAGAGAGGGGGTCTGTGTAAGATTAAAAAGATTGGGGGGTGATGTGAAGAGAAATAATATCTTTGGGTGGGGTCTAGGCAATGGTTTTCTATTTAATCTTGAATTTAACCGGAATAAACCGGCGCGTGTAGACGCATAAATAGACCCTAAACCCGTCTCTGCAAATGAAAATTAAAAAGACTTACTAGCGACTTGGCTTCCTTCTGGTCCAAGAAAGAGATTCAAGTTTTGATTGGAAGTTTGAAGAGCTAGAAGCGAAGGTATCTCTCTCTCTTTCTTCTTCTCTATTTTCTTTTTCTTTCTTTATGTTCTTTATGTCAAATCCTCTCTCCGTTTTAGGCTTGGGAAGAGAAAGACGACGCTACCTTATGGAGCCTAAGAGGACTCATAGATCTCTGTGCAATCAAGGTAGCTGTAAGGCTTTGCAGGCCTAGACACTGTGTGTTGGATAGGTTCAAGATTTTGGTATCCGCGAATGACCACAAGGTCAAGATTACACGAAACAAAGCATACACTGGTTTACCCAAGACAGAGCTATCATGGAAGCAGGTAATAGAGAGTCTTCACATAGCGTGTAGGGTTGGTAATCTAGAGCTTCTCTCAACGCTTATCAGCACAGGTATTGAACCTATTTGTTTTCTTTCTTCACTGAATGACGAGATTGAAAAGACTATTTACTGAACGAATAGTTATTTTTCTGTTCTGTGTCAGGTGCCAATATCAATGGCACTGATAGTGACTCAATGATAGCTCTTCACATAGCAACTAGCAAAGGAAAAGTGGAGATTTGTGACTATCTCATACAAAAAGGAGCTATTATCGATGTACTAGATAAAAAGGGCCAAACCCCACTTATGCACGCTGTGAAGTCCAAGGAACCAAAGGTAATTATGAGAAATCTTGGCATATAAACGTTTTTTTTGTGTGTGTGGAATCTTCAGCTAATGAAGTTAGCTGCCTAATCTGGTTTTAACTGATTAGAAAACTTTGAACATTTTGTGTGTACTGTAAGGAGAAGTTAGGCGGAATTTGTCACTTTAGTCTTGAGGTATTGAAGTTAGGGGACTTAGAATGTGTAATTGTATGTTATAGTGGTGAAGTTGAATGTCTACTAGCTCATTCACATGGTGAAGTTGCTTACTCATTAAGCTGGTTGCAGGTTGTGAAGATGCTAGTAAGTGCTGATGTATCTATGATCAACAACAAGGATGAAGAAGGCTGGACTGCTCTTCACTTTGCTGCTAGCAATGGGTGCTTGGAGATCACTAAGATCTTAAAGACATATGGGGAAACACTAGAGATCACTGACAAGGTTCGTACATAGATATTTTTCTGCTTTTTTGAAACTTAAACCTGCCTTTACACAAAGGATTGTTCATGTTTCCAGGATGGATACACGCCCTCTGAAATTGCAGCAAGGAGAGGAAAGATGGAAGTTTATGACTACCTAGTTGAAAAAGTATAAAGCTGATTTCACCTGCAATTGAAACTTTTTCTCATTTGCGATAGATGTTGGTATGGGGATTATAGACAAAACTTGATTTAATTGCTCGGTTCATTGTAATTTTGATACTTCATGATTGCTCGAACTTGATAGTTGATATAAACAGAATTTTTGTACTTGATAAATGTTTTTTTATCTCCTGAAAAGTCATCTACCCCATCCTCACAATCTTTTTCTACTTTGGCAACGCTGTATTTATCATTTACAAAGGAGACACTTGTCTTTTGAACAACAACCACACTAATTTCTTTCAGTAGCTTCCTCTGATCTTTCTCTCTTTACTGAAGCACTCTCAAGGGTCTTCAATTGCTTTTGAACATAGTAATATGTCTGGTGCAGTGTTACCTGAATGTTCTGGTCAAGAAACAATCAATGACCTTGTTTCTCGTAGTGACAATGCTTTGACTTCTCAAACAAGAAAAAAATTGATATCTTCACCTACAGTTATGATCCTGATTTGACTCACCCTTATCAAGAAATGGATACATCTGATGTAGCTCAATCTGTTGCTTTCCTAGTATCCTCTCCATCTGCCATCAATACTCACACTATGGTGACAAGAGAAAAGGCTGGAATCAGCATACCAAGAAATGGATACATCTGATGTAGCTTAATCTATTCGCTTCTCACTCATAAAACATCATATCATGAGCCAAAAGCAGTCACTGCAGCCTTACTTTCCATATTAACTAAATATGAATGTCCTTGGAATCACTTGCTTCAGACTTCTGTTCTGTTGTTGTGACCTGACTTGTTTCCTGGTATCTCTTACTCTTGTTGAGACTGTTATTACTGGTCTTAAACTGATTTGCAATATCAGAACTCCCGTTATTGTTCCCGCCACCACGCTTATTGTTTTTGTGGAGGCTCGTGATTGTGCTGACCCTTGTAAATGATTTCCGTTACTTGTCCATCGACAGACCTCTCCACTTTCTTCTTGACAGGACACGCAGGATTTGTACACTTGTAATAACTCCGAGGAAAATCGCTACCTTTGACTTGCTTCTGACAGGACACGCAGGATTTGTACGCAGTGATTTAGCTTATTTGTTATGATTTCCATAATTTTAGATAATTTTTCTTATTTGTCTTGTTTTAATTAGGTTTAAACTGAGTCATTAATTTTCTAATAGTTTTTAGTTGAGTCTATAATTTATTAATTTAAATAATATAAATATGAAATATGTAATTAGATATATAATTATTTTGATTTTCCTTTTCATTTAATATAACATATAAATTTAATCTTATTAAGACTATATATAAAATTTATTTCGGGTTTTGTGAAAATTAATTATAATTATATGCTATATTAAATAATTAATTATAAACTAATATAATAAAATTGTGAAAATATATTAAAAATTAAGAGAATTCTTATATATATTGTGTTGCTATCTGAAAACAATATAGTTTATTATAAAGTTAAAAAACTAAGATATAAAACAGTTTATAATTAAATACTAGTTGATGTCCCGCACCTTATGCGGATTATTACATCTAACAATTTTTAATTCTAAAATTTATTTTTATAAATTAATAATAATTAAATTAGATACAAATTTTAAATTATTATAAATTATAAAATTTCAATATTTATATTGGTAATCAATGTATTAAATTGTTTTATTTTGTTTCATATTTTTATTTATATGATGTAGATTTTGGATCAAAATCCTTTTTAGAGTAATAACTAAATTAGGAAATTTTGCATGTAAAATTAACAGATATTGTATTGGGACTGAAAATAAATCACGTGGTACTAAAAGGATTAGAAAAAAAACCACAAATATAAAACAATAACAAATAGAAATAGTTTAGGAATATTCAATCTGGTAAAACCAAACCATTCAAAATCAAACCAAATCGAAATAGAGAAAATAGTCTAGATTTGAAAGTACTGAAGATGTTATTTTTAGAAAACAACAGTATATGAATATTGATTAGTATATTAAGAGATCAAACCAAATAAACAAAAGAAAACGATTAATTCAGATATATTAGTATACTTATATATAAATTTTATAATAATCTGTATTTGATCAATATTTTCAGTAAACATCAGAGAAATTAGCTATAATATTAGTCATTAAAATTATAAAATAAGAGAAAAATAATGATTAAAATATATTTTTTAAAACATATTAGTATATATATATATATCGGTACAATAGGTTCATGTTTGATTTTAAATATCATGATAAATATATAGATATCAAAAATATATATATTAATTAATTAAACTAATGATTTATACTAAAATCATGGAAAATATGACAAGTAAGCAAATTAACTAAAATCATGAAGAAGATGCAAATGAGCCAAATCACTTCATAAATAATAGTATAGATCATGAAAAATATGACAAGTAAGAAAATTAACTAAAATCATGGAGAAGATGACAAATAAGCCAAATCACTTCATAAATAATAGTATAGATTATTCAAACAAAAATATTTATATAAAGATATTTTCTAAACTATTTCTAATATATGAGTGTTTAAAAAAATTTAACACAATAATAAGACATCGTTTGATGAACGTTTTTTTGACATATATAAATAATTTGATGTTTGATTTAACTATTTAAAATTATAAATAATAATTTAAGTTGTGACTGAGTTCAAAACAAATTTTCTTGCTTTTACTTTAAACCATTTTAAGTTTAATCCATGAAACACTATAGTTTCAGTTGGTGACCACTAGAAGAATGGAAAAATGAACAAAATGAAAAATAAAATTTCATTTGAGGAATTGAAAAAATAAAAATAAAATGATTTTTTGTTCAATTTGTTCCTTATCAAAATTGCATAGGAAATTTTTTTGTTATAAATCTATTCCTCCATAAGGAATTTAGAAGAAAAAAGTGGGATCTAACTTTCAATAATTTGACTAAAATTTCAACATAACTGGTATAAATTTTGATGAACAAAGAATTCACCATAATTTTTTTCCTTCGACTTCGACGTGTTCACCAATTAGAGTTTTATAATGCCGATTTTTGGATTAGTAATACATAAAATAATAAATATTCGTAAGATGATTATACGCTGCGGACAAAACACCTAGTATTTTAGTATTAGTAAAATAATATGGTCCATTCTGAAATATTGAGCGCACGAAATTATAATAATGATTTCTAAAATTTGTTATTGGATTATCAATCATGTATTCCCAATAAATTAATAAATCAGTTTGACAAAACCGACAATCCCTACAAATAGCATCAAAATAATGATACTAAAAAGGACAAAACTAGAATAATTATAATCTGTTACAAAAGAAAAATAAAAAAGGAAAATCTATTAAAAATTGGAATCCATTAGGGTTTTGAAGACACAAACGAAAGCAATATATAGTAGTACTTGGTCGTTGTCCTGATCAGAAAGAGAAAGCAAAAGTAGAAGACAAATCGTTTTATATAATTTGCTTTGCTCTTATAAAAGTAGAAGACAAATCGATGGAGGAGCAGCGAGGCCATGAAAAGGATAAAATTGCTTCATCGTTTTCCTCAGAAAGAGAAAGCAAAAGAGGAAGAAGAGAGGTGACCGAGATAATAATCAACGATGATGCGTTGGAAGAGATAATGCTGAGGCTTCCGGTAAAATCCCTTATAAGTTTCCAAGCCGTGTCTAAACACTGGAGACGTATGATAACGCTTAACTCGTTCAGAGAGAGATACATGTTGCATCAGAAAACCCTAGAACCAAAATTTTTGTGTGTCTACGATGATATAGACTGGTATAAGGCAAGCTATGCTCTAAAAGAGATGAGGTTGGAGTGGTCTTCGGCATGTCTAGTTGAAGTGGAAGAAGAAGAAGACTATCATATTAGTAATGATGAGCAAGAGGATGTGATAGTTTCCAAGAGTCTGGATGGTCTTTTCTGCTTCTATGGACGTGCAAACTTTAAAAACCCAATTAAAGTGATGAACCCATCCACTAGATGGTCCTTGACGCTCCCTCTCGCCAGGATTCAGCTAGTGCATTCAGACAACAAGGTGGAGTTTTCTCAACCGGGATTTGGAAGAGACTATGTCACAGGAGCATACAAACTAGTCTGGTTACATAACATTAAAGACAAGAACATCTCATCATGTGAGGTTTTCGATTTTGGAGTCAAGGAATGGAGACATGTGACTTCTCCTCCTTATCATCGGATAGATCACAACCAAGAAGCAACTTTTGCAAACGGATGGCTTTACTGGTTCACCCATGAAAAGACGAAGTTGATTGCTTTCGATCTTCACATGGAGATGTTTCAAGTCGTACCAAACCCAATTATTGACGCATCATCGTCATCATCATCATCATCATATATTAGTATGCATATGTGCAGCCTAGACTATGACCGTGGTCTTCTGAATATTTCCGTGACAAATGGAGATGGCATGCAACACGTTTGGAGGGTCACTAACCACAACACAGGAGGGGTATTGTTGAAAACGAACAAGATCTTCTCCTTTGACTTGAACAAGATTACCTCCACTTGGTTCGAAGAAACTCATTATAAATCTTCGCTCCTCGGCCTTATGGTAGTTTCGAAGAAAGGAAACAAGGTGATGCTCGCAAAATACGGTTCCGACAAGCTCCTTCTATATCAACCTCTAACCCCTAATTCCATTATGAATCGCATCTTTTCGTATTCTCCTTCTCGTCCAAGTGATGACAGTGTATTTCTTCATTATTTCCCAAGTTTAGCATGTCCCTTATGAAATAATTTAATTTCTGTAAGTGGATTTCATTGTCATTATGCTCAAATAAATCTTGCTGTTGAAATTAACTTAACATTCTCTTATTATATCATTGCCTTTGGGAGAGATACTAGCCGTTTCTCAATCCTGTCCGATTGTCTCAATTGTACGTAGCACTACCAAGACTGTAGTATTTTATCGCTGCAAGTTTCATACTTAATTCCGATGGCTTGATCATCTATTAGTATTCATGCAAAGTAGATCACTCTTGCCTCTTTGCCTGAATCTAGCCTACCTGAATCTATATTCTGTATATCCTTTCAACTGACTTTACATCTCTTTTGTGGTTTTCTTTAGATAAATACTTGTATATTTTTACCAAAAAATACTTTTATATCCGTTTTCTTTTAAAAGACGTTTTAGAATATTTGTTTTGTATCATTATAGTTGACGTCCTCGGAAAACAATGCAAGATATAGTGAAATAAGACTTTATTTACCCTTATGATATTTTCTTTTTTAAAGGAAATGTGTGTAACGAGAGATGATAATTAATTGATGGAGAGGGTAGAACAGATATTGTATTAGGTGCCTTAATTTGTGTGAAACTTATAGAACGTCATTTAAAAAAAAAAAAGAGGGAGTAACATTAATGACTCAAGTCTTTATTTCCACACTCGGATATCTTTGATATCTATACTACTCCCTCGGTTCCTGTTCCTGAAAGTAAGATTTTTTAGATTTGTTTTTTATTCTAAAATGATAAATTTTCTAAAATTTTAAGGTATTTTTAGTAGTTAATGTTAAAAAGTTGTATACTTTTAAAAAACATTAATTGAAAATATTTGAATTGATTGAATACTATTGGTTGATATTTATTGGAAAATGTATAGTAAAATAAATAATAAATTCAATTGTTAAAAATTACTTGTTTCTTTAATATGCATGAATACTCTAGAAAATTCTTCTTTGGGAACAGAGGGAGTATTATTTATTAAGTGATTTTGCTGATTTGTCACATTCTCCATGATTTTAGCTGATTTAGCTTATTTTTTATATTCTTATTAGTTTTTAGATTAAATCATCAATTTATTAATTTAAATAATATAAATTTCGATTTATAATTAATTTAAATAATTTAAATATTTCGAAAATTCTAATTAGAATTATGATTATAATTATTTTAACTTTCACAAGATTTTTATTAGTTTTTAGCTTAAATCATTAATTTATTAATTTAAATAACATAACTATTTCAAATTTATAATTTGAATTACAATTATAACTATTTTAAAAAAGTTAGGACCAATTCTTATCTTCATATGATGTAAAATGTTTTAAACTCTTAGTTTCAATTTTCTCATTTATTCCAAGTTGCCTCGATTATAGTTTTTGACATCTATATTTATGTACTTTTGATATTTGTTTTTTATAGTTGGAGTTCTATGTTTTTCTTCTTTCTTTGAGTCTGAAATATTAGGAGCATATAGGTTTTGTTACATGGAATTTGGAATTATGAATTAGGTATTCTGAATTACTTCGGTAGTTATTTCACGTATAAGTTTTATTACTGTTTAATCTATAAGAAAAATATGCTTTGATATTAAATTAGAGATTTGCCTATTTAATCATGTTATGAACATGTCTTTAATGGTTTAGTTTCATTATTTTTAATGAATAATTAGATTTATCATTATATAATTAACCATAAATTAACTTTAATAATAAAACTATCATTATCTATTGTTTCTTTTATTAAAAGTAAACTTATGAAATATTAAGATAAGTCAATGTATATTTTGATCAAGTAAACCAATGAAATATTATCATTATCTCAATTCATTAAAAAAAATTCTTCAAAATTATCATCGAACTTTAGTTTTTGTTTACTTTTTATTTATTTTGTTCTTATTTGGATTTTGTGTGTTTTAATATTTATTGGTAAGTTAATTCATGTTTATGGTTCAAAAATACAAAGTAGATTAAGAGAGACCAAAAGTTCACATTCTTACTTTACTTTATTGTATGGAATATTTGATATGTAATTATGGTCTCATAGTTTTATAACTTTCCTTTGTGTTAAAAAGACGTAGATCGAAATAAAAATCAAAAAGAACTAAAATGATTAAGAATATAAAGAATAAGTTATCATGATGTTTAAATCATAATACATATATTACTAATTATTAGTAAACCGATCATGCCCGCATGTGCGGGTAAAACACTTAGTTTAAAATAATTAAACAAATAAATAGTTGATTTACATAAGCAAACCACATATACTAACGAAATACACTATTTTTTTAATTTGCAATATAGTTTTTCAGATTACGATTATAATTTTTCTTATAAATATACTAGGTGGTTTGCCCGCGATGCGGACTTAAACATTTTCATAAATTTTTGAAAAGTTCTTTATACACTATATTCATTACTAAAATAAAATTTTAAAATAACTCAATATATATTTTTAGTTATATAATTAAGAATTTTATTTAATTAATATTTAGTAATATAATTTATGTTTTTAACTTTTTACTAAAAAACTTTTTCAGATAACAATACAATATATACATAAATTATCTCTTTTTTAATATATATTTTCAGATTTTAGATAATTCTTACTATTCTTAATATTAATCAATTATCTGATCAGATCACTTAAAATTTCGTCTTTATTTAATAATTTATTTATAAATTTTATTCATTAATAGTATAAACGATATTAACCACTCCAACTTTTAACGTGAGAGCTCGATTCTAAAAATTTACTTTATTTGATTAATATTTAATTATATAATTATGTTTTTAACGTTTTACTAAAATACTTTTTTCAGATAAACAATACAATTTATAATTATTATTTTTTAATTATATAATTAAGAATTTTATTTGATTAATATTTAGTTATATAATTTATGTTTTAACTTCTTACTAAAAGACTTTTTCAGATAACAATACAATATATACATAAATTATCTTCTTTTAAATTATATTTTCAGATTTTGGATAATTCTTACTATTATTAATATTAATCAATTATCTAATCAAATCAATTACAATTTCGTTTTTATTTTTTAATTTATTTATACATTTTATTCATTGAGGTATAAACGATATTATCACTATAACTTTTAACGTGAGAGCTCGATTCCAAAATTTCACTTCGCAAATAATAGTATAGATTCAAGTGCATTGTGGTGGGATCTCAATAAACGGGTGTACTAATTACTTTACATAAACGTAAAATAACAAGTAAAAAGCACATAAATCGATTTAGGTGTCCATTTACTAAAACCTTAGCTCCGCCGTCGGTGGGCACCACGCGCGCATTTCTGCTCCGCTGCCCTCGCTTCATGTCTCGATTGCTTGCCAAGAAAAAGAAACATCGTCCGCCCTTTGCTCTGTCTTTCAAAGTGTTCAACAGAGTCAGGTCCGCGGCCTCTCAGGATGAAGAACAAGTCCATCTCTCTCTCGTTGCTGTGACAAGTTCTTCTCCTGCCGCTACCTTCGTTGATACCTCATGCTGGCTCTGAATCAGTCCTTCACAATGGTAGAGGACATTAGTAGCCAAGCTAAATTGTTTGTCAGAGTTGATCTTACCGCTCCGCTCCCACACAAGATTGTTTCTGGTTTCTCAAATGGCAAGCAAGTACAGATTGAAGTCTCTTATCCTTCAAGTATCAAACCAAATTATTAACTTCTTGCTTGCTTGTATGCATTTCAGTACATTTATTCTATTTTTTTTTTCATTCTTAAGAGAAGTGAAATGATCTAAAACATTTTTTCTTAAATGATTTTCGATCCTTAGATAAAAATTGGTTCGATCTAGTCGACATACATTTGCAAAACCGGTCTCAGCATAGGCTATTGAAATTTCAAAGCCAGTTTCTCGATGTGATGTCCAAGATAATAATCCTCAATATGTTCTTTCTCCTTCAAGGTCTTGTAGAACAAAGTTTGTTTCAGAAAATAACAATACCAACCATTCTACGAATCAGTCCTCCATCTGTTCTTCAAGATCTTGTTGCTTTGGGAAGGTCTCTATGGTAACAGTCTCTGGCGACTTCATTAACAAGAAGAGTTTGATCGCGGAGCTGTAAGACACACCGTCACATAAAGACTGTTCCGAGAGGTTAGTTGTTTTGTAGTTACAAAGTCATCTGTCCAAGAATAAATCTTAAAACACTAAAAGCACTATAATTCATGGCTCAGTAGCGAGTGCTGTTCAAGTTTCACAATCTCTCTTTTTCTGACATTCAGGGCATGATGTTTTGATATTGTTCAAAAATAGGTATTTAAAACGATTGTTTTCACCATAATAGCAGATACTCAGATACACAATGCTCACTAAACACCAAAGTTGAACTACTCAGATCTTTTGGGAAGAAAATCTTCATTAGACAGCCTCTGGTTGAACGAAAGGGTTAGCAATTTCTTCAGTTCCATCAGTTGGTGAGACGAGCATCACCGCAGTTCCACGACAAACCTGAAAACCATAGACCATACTTAGTAGTATGGGTTTAAATTATAAAACAGCAAGAAGATGCCAGAAGTAACAATGCTCTTAATGAAAGGGAATGTTAGTGAGTCATACAATTAAACCAAGGCGCTGGTCTGTCAGTAGTCGTCAATGGATCATCATGATCTGGTCAAACATTAGACAAATGTTATAATACTACCATATAAATCACAGAAACCAAGAAGACAACACACAACTCTAGTTTCAACATGGATGTGATGTATACTATCCCTTTTTATATCACCTAGGCAAATAGAAACCCCTCTCTTCCAGCATATCTAATCAAGATTAGATGACTTTCAAGGTTCAAACAGCATATAAAGATAACGTAACGAAAGAGATACCTCGAACAGACTCCACCGCAGCATCTAGAACAAGGTTCAGCAACTGATCGTAGCCTTTAGAGTTCCAGTGACTGCCAAACACAAGCATCAAAACTCAAAAGCAGAATCATATAAAAAAAGCTCTGTTCTTTACCTGTCTACCACCAGTCAGCTTAACTTGCACGCCCTTATCCACAAACTTAGCCACATCCAACACCGTTTCCTTCTCTCCTGACTGTAATAAGATAAACAGAGCACATCAAAAACACTGAACTGAATGAATTGACTCGAAATCATAAATAAAAATGAAAACTTTAACTCATAACTTACCATGTTAGAGCAAAAGCCCTCGAAATAGAATCCCCAAAAAAAAAAAACCTAAAAAAATCATTTTGATTCAGACAGAGTCATCGTATGCTTATACTTCATGTTAGACAAACCCCTGAGATTGATGAAGTAAACTCACCGGGGAGACCAAAGATCTCTCAAGATCGAAGCGAAACAGTGAAGACCCCAGAAAACTTTGGGCGAAGAGCGATGATTTGTTTTGTCAGAGACGATCGGGAGAATCTATAGCGAGTTGAGAACTCCGGTTTAAATCTCTAACCATGGTTTGATTATTGGTTTCTCAATTTCAGTTTTAATTTCGGTCGGTTGAAATGTATGACGTTAGCTAACCGGGTTGGGTATCTCTATTATTAATTATCAGAAGAAAAAAAAAATGATTTCAC
>NW_026016611.1:0-155849 GCF_020379485.1 Brassica napus | reverse complement strand
CATCTACTGGTCACAGCCTTCTTCCCTTTTGGTAACTCACTCTCGTACCATGTATCATTCTTGATCATAGCTCCTGCCTCAGCTCCAACTGATTCCTTCCATTCTTTATCCCTGATTGCTTCTTCATAGCTTCTAGGATGTAGTTCTCATCCAAGTTAACCATGAGGCACAATGCTCTTCTGGATATTGAGCAAAGGAGCACACGGCTTGAGAGGATGCTCCACAGCTTGGGCATTGTAGTACACTCTCGGTTTACCCAGCTAGAAGGATCCTTCCTTATCCTTGTCTCCTTCTTATTGCAGCACAACCGTTCCTTCTTCCTGTTGTTCCTTCTACCACTTCATCTTGAGAAGGTGTTTTGCCTCACACCATGATCATGACCATGACCATCAGAGCCTATGCTTTCTTCTCCTTCATTCTCTACTCCTCCTTCATCCTGATTAGCCTCTTGCATAGGTTCCTCATGCTCCTCTCCTCCCTCATGATCAAGGTGAGATGGTGAACTAACTTCAGGAGGTGTAGTTGCGTGATTCCTTGGATCCTGGGAGTACTGATTCCAAGACCTTCAAGGATGATCCGCAAGGTGTGGCCTTGTCTGATGTTAAGTCCTTCAGGTCTTCTTGGTTCTTTTCTTCATAGTATCCTCTATCTTCCAAGAACTTCACATCTCTAATACAAGTACTCTCCTTGCTATAGGATCATAGCATTTGTATCCTTTCTGTGTACTGAGTATCCTATGAACACAGCCTTAGTACTTCTTGCTTCTAGCTTGTTGATCATTTCTCCTGGTTTGAGCAAAAGCATAGGCATCCAAAGACTCGCAAGTATCAAGTGCTGGTTTGTACCTGTTTCAGAATTCAAATGGAGCCTTCTCATTCAGAAACTTGGTTGGAGTTCTGTTGATCAAGTAACAAGCAGTGGCAACCGCATCACTCCAAAATCTCTTGGAACATTACTCTGAAACATAAGAGACTTTGCCACTTCCATGAGGTGCCTATTCTTCCTCTCAGCCACTCCATTTTGCTGTGGAGTATACGGACAGCTTGTTGATGTAGGATCCCATGCTGTGATAAGTGTTGCTTGAATGCATGACTTGTGTACTCTCCTCCATTATCTGATCTCAAAATTTAATCTTAGCATGATAATGGTTAGTTACATAAGTTTGAAAGTTCCTAATGCATCAAGTACCCTATCTTTGGTCTGAATTAAGGTTAACCGGTTGTATTTGGATTTTTTCATCAATGATGTGACAAAGTACTTATAACTATCTCTAGATAAGCAAGGAGCAGTCCCACATCTGAATGCATTAGATCCAAAGCAATTATCATAAACGGTAGTAGACTTTTGAAACACAGTTCTACAATGCTTGCCTAAATACAAGCTTCACAATCTTTGTTCTCAAACACAACACCTGGTACCATTTAAGTTCAAAGCTTTAACATGAGGGTGTCCTACTCTAGCATGCCACAATGCATTTTTATTCAACAAAGAAGCAGAAGTAAACGAGCACTATAATCAGGAACAGAAGTGAGTTCTTCAAAGCATATAGAGATCTCCCTTAGTCACCCCTTCCCAATCAATTTGCTGCTCTCAATATCCTGAAACTTCACATCATTAGGACTAAAGATAACATGCATTGTAAATCATTAGTACATTCTTCACAGATAATAGGTTTGATGTGAATTCAGGCATGTAAAAGCTCTAGATTCTTTGTTAAACAAGCTTAAGCTTTTCCTATTCCTCTAATAGGTTCTTATCTCCCATTTGCTATCACCCACTGCCCATGCGTAGGTTCTATATCCTTAATCAGGTTCTCATCACTTATCATATGATGTGATGCACCAGAATCAACAATCAATGGTTTTATCTACTCGTTTAGCATTATGACATAGATTACTAAGCAATGGATGCATCCTATCAGTTCTAGCACTGTGAGCATTTATATATTCATTCCTAGCTTTAACCGTTTCTACTAGTTCTCTAATCAGTGATCATCCTTATATGAAATCATAGAAGCTCCAAAGGAATAACCATAAGTGTTACCGTTTTCCTTTAGCATTTTGAAGAGAGCGTCAAGGTCTGATCTCTTGATGTAGTCATCATTGCTGCCGTGAGCTTGAGGCGCCTGTGTAAGCCACCAGAGACTTCCCATTCCCATCATGCCTCCAAGCCCATCCGCTTCTCACTCGCCTTGCTGGTACCAGCTCCACTTGAACCTTCAGTCACATTTGCCCTTCCCTCACGCTCCTCCTCATGAACTTGGCCGGCTTGAGGTGTGGGTGTAGTATCCAGCATTGGCTCTTCTTATGACCATGCTTCTGCAATGATCACAGTTGCCATTGAACTTCCTATCCTCGTACTTCCCGTGAGATGCCTTGTTTGCTTGTGGAGTCTCGGTTGAGTCCTCATGAGCTGCTTGATTGGCAAGAGAGAGCTCCCCCTTTCCTCCAAACAGCCCCATAGATCCTGCTCCCTTTGGATTTGCGCACACACCTCCTCAGGTCCGGAAGCTTGTCTGACCTTAGCATGTGCTGGATGAGTTGAGTGTAGGCCGGGTTCAGTGTGAGAAGCAGCCCAAGACCTTGTCTTGCTCGCGCCTCTCATTCAACTGATCTGGATCAGTGTGGCTCGGCCTCAGCATCTCCAGCTCTGACCATAAGGACCTGAACCTCCCCAAGTGCTTAGTGAACTCCATGTCCTCTTGTGCAAGACGGTTGATCGCTAGCTTCACTTCAAAACACACGGCTGAGTTGGAAGTGTTCCCATACACCTTCTTCAGCGTGTCCCACAGCTCTTCGCTGATTCACAGTAGCTGTAGCATCCAAGAATAAGCTGGGTCCAGGATGCGTGTAGAACCGTCATCACCAGCATGTCTTCTTGTTGCCATTTCTCCACAGCCGCTTCATTGGAGACCTCTTCTTGATCTCCTCCCTGAGTAATGAGTTCGGAGCCTCCCCTGTTGTGATGTGCCCCCCACAAACCCTTACTTCCCACCGCAGTCTTCACCATCCGAGACCACACAAGGTAGTTGCTACCTTTGAAAGTAACCGCTACCTTCATCCTCATGTTCATCCCATGTTCCATCTTTGCTTGACTTGAAAACTTGAATCTTGGATCTCGTACACACCAACCTTGAGTCTAGAATCACGCAAACCCACAGAACGTAGCACAGCTTCAACTAGAACGTACCACAGCTTCACACACCTTCAAGACTACTCGCGTGTAGCTTCAAAGACGTTTAGCTTGTAACTCTCTAAAGATCAAACCCGATTCAAATGAACCTGGCTCTGATACCATATGAGATTAAGAGATCCTTAGAGTAATCAGAATAAAGAGAGTGTTTAAGAAGTGATTAAGAGAAGTTTGTGAAAGATTAAGAGACTAGATAGAGCCGTTTAGTGTCTAAGAGAAACCATAGTGTCTAAGAGATTAGAGAGACTCAAACTGCATAATCTTTATTAGGTTGATGAGTTACAATATATAGTGTGAGCATACAAGGGTTTTCGAAATCAGAGAAGACTAAAGCATGTGAGGTCAATCAGGAGATGATAACTCATTTGGACTAGCCAATTAGCTTCTCCACATGCGCGGAGTATCTACATCTTGGACCGAGAGCTTCTTGCCTTTCCAGGTCCCGCCTGTCAAGGCGCGCTCTACCTTATCCCTAACGGTCTGATGCATCAAGGTAAGTTCCTTCCCTTCACCTATTACCGCAAGTAACTTCTTTACCCTTGTCAGGTTTCACCCATCTTCATGTGTACGGTCATGTACGGACGGTACGGACTTGTACGGACCTTACCTAACCCTTCCCAGCTTCAACTCATCTCCTAGTCTCAACTCCTCACTTGCTTCCACACTTATACTCAGCTCAACTCAAACATTTATTCAACTTCCTTGTGATTCTCCACACTTTATGTATCCAAATCAAGCTTCTTACAGAGTGATTCATCCTGGTTTGATTGGAACGACGAAGAAGCTGTCCTATTTCCCAAACTGGGAAACTGGAATCACCTGATTAGAAAGTGGGAAACTATTTCATCTCCCAACTCCTATGAGATTAATCAACTTCTCGTGATTCTCCACCACTTATGTATCCAAATCAAGCTTCTTACAAAGTGATTCATCTGGTTTGATTGGAACGCCGAAGAAGCTGTCCTATTCCCAACTGGAAACTGGAATTTCCTGATTAGAAAGTGGGATCTTCTTCTTCATCCTAACTCCTATGAGATTTATTCAACTTCCTGGTTTTCTTCTCCACCATTTTATGTATCCAAATCAAGCTTCTTACAAAGTGATTCATCCTGGTGTTATTGGAACGACGAAGAAGCTGTCCTATTCCCAAAACATGGAACTAGAATCACCTGATTAGAACGTGGGATAACTTCTTCATCCCACTCCTATGAGATTAATTCAACTTCCTGTTGATTCTCCACCACTTATGTATCCAAATCAAGCTTCTTGCAAAGTGATTTCATCCTGGTTTGAATGGACCGAGAAGCTGTCCTATTCCCCAAACTGGAAAACTGGAATCACCTGATTAGAAAGTGGGATAACTTCTTCATCCCAACCCTATGAGATTAATTCAACTCCTGGTGATTTTCCACCACTTTATGTATCCAAATCAAGCTTCTTACAAAGTGATTCATCCTGGTTTGATTGGAACGACGAATAGCTGTCCTATTCCCAAACTGGGAAACTGGAATCACCTGATTAGAAAGTGGATGACTTCTTCATCCCCACTCCTATGAGATTAATTCAACTTCCTGGTGATTCTCCAACACTTTATGTATCCAAATCAGCTTCTTACAAAGTGATGTTGAGTTGAGTTAAGTATATGAGTATGGAGAGAAGAGGAGTGAAGAGAAGAAGAGATGGAGAAGCTTAGGGAGTTGGGAGTGGGTGGTAGGACGTCCGTACAAGGCCGTACTGCCGTACAAGGCCCGTACCATCCAGCATCGCCAAGACTTACCTTGCATCACCCAAGAACCCGGTAACTAAGGAGAAGTTACTTTGGGGACTTAAGGAGAGGGATCAGACCGTTGAGTGGATAAGGGAAGAGCGTGCCAGGCTGGAACAGGCTGTAAAGAGGCAAAGCGTGTGAACCTATCATCCATCATCCGGAAAGCAACCTTGACCTACATGTTTTCAATAGTGCCCATTTCGCCTCTTGTAAACCCTTATGCTTTCCATATAAATATGCAACCTCACTCATTAATAAGATTAAGCATTTCTAAGTCTCTCAAATCTCTTAAGAACAATGATCTCTCTAGACACTAAACTAACGCTCTCTAGTCTCTTAATCTTTCATCAAACTCTTCTTAATCTTTTCTACTTAAACTCTCACTTATATTCTATTACTCTAAGGATCTCTTAATCTCATATGGTATCAGAGCCAGGTTCATTTGAATCTGGGGTTTGATCTTTAGAGAGTTACAGCTAAAGGCTTTGAAGCTACACGCGAGTAGCTTTGAAGGTGGTGAAGCTGTGATACGTTCTAGTTGAAGCTGTGCTACGTTCTGTTGTTTTGCGTGATTCTAGACTCAGGTTGGTGTGTACGAGATTCAAGACTCAGTTTTTCAAGTCAAGCTGAGCAAGATGGAACATGGGATGAACATGAGGATGAAGGTAGCGGTTACTTTCAAAGGTAGCAACTACCTTGTGTGGTCTCGGATGGTGAAGACTGCGTTGGGAAGTAAGGTTTTTGTGGGGCACATCACAACAGGGGAGGCTCCGAAACTCATTACTCAGGGAGGAGATCAAGAAGAGGTCTCCAATGAAGCGGCTGTGGAGAAATGGCAACAAGAAGACATGCTGGTGATGACGGTTCTACACGCATCCTTGGACCCAGCTATCTTGGATGCCTACAGCTACTG
Source organism: Brassica napus (assembly GCF_020379485.1). NCBI lineage: Eukaryota > Viridiplantae > Streptophyta > Magnoliopsida > Brassicales > Brassicaceae > Brassica > Brassica napus. Next base: position 149,976 of record NW_026016611.1, on the reverse strand, counting down.
TGAATCAGCCAAGAGCTGTGGGACACGCTGAAGAAGGTGTATGGAACACTTCCAACCTCAGCCGTGTGTTTGAAGTGAAGCAAGCGATCAACCGTCTAGTGCAAGAAGATATGGAGTTCACTAAGCACTTGGGGAGGTTCAGGTCCTTATGGTCAGAGCTGGAGATGCTGAGGCCGACACAACTGATCCGATCAGTTGAATGAGAGGCGCGAGCAAGACAAGGTCTTTGGGTTGCTTCTCACGCTGAACCCGGCCTACACCAACTCATCCAGCACATGTTAAGGTCAGACAAGCTTCCAGACCTTGAGGAGTGTGTGCGCAAATCCAAAGGGAGCAGGGATCTATGGGGTTTGTTTGGAGGAAAGGGGGAGCTCTGTCTTGCCAATCAGGCTGCTCTTGAGGACTCAACCAAAGCTCCATAAGCAAACAAGGCATCTCACGGGAAGTATGAGGACAGGAAATTCAATGGCAACTGTGATCATTGCAAGAAGCATGGTCATAAGAAGAGCCAATGCTGGATACTACACCCACACCTCAAGCCGGCCAAGTTCATGAAGGAGCGTGAGGGAAGGGCAAATGTGACTGAAGGTTCAAGTGGAGCTGACACCAGCAAGACGAGTGAAGTGGATGGGCTTGGAGGCAATGATGGGAATGGGAAGTCTCTGGTGGCTTACACGGGCCCTCAAGCTCACGCAGCAATGATGACTACATCAAGAGATCAGACCTTGATTCTCTTCAAAATGCTAAAGGAAAACGGTAACACTTATGTTATTCCTTTGGAGCTTCTATGATTGCATATAAGGATGATCACTTGATTAGAGAACTAGTAGAACGGTTAGAAGCTAGAATGAGTATAGAAATGCTCATATTGCTATTGATAGGATGCATCCATCATTTAGTAATCTATGCATAATGCTAAACGAGTATATAAACCATTGATTGTTGATTCTGGTGCATCACATCATATGATAAGTGATGAGAACTTGATTAAGGATATAGAACCTACTCATGGGCATGTGATGAGCAAATGGGGATAGATACCTATTAAGGGAATAGGAAAGCTTAAGTTGTTTAACAAAGAATCTAGAGCTTTTTACATGCCTGAATTCACATCAAACTATTATCAGTGAAGAAATGTACTAATGATTTACAATGCAATGTTATCTTTAGTCCTAATGATGTGAAGTTTCAGGATATTGAGAGCAGCAGATTGATTGGGAAAGGGGTGACTAAGGGAGATCTCTATATGCTTGAAGAACTCACTTCTGTTCCTGATTATAGTTGCTCGTTTACTTCTGCTTCTTTGTTGAATAAAATGCATTGTGGCATGCTAGAGTAGGACACCCTCATGTTAAAGCTTTGAACTTAATGGTACCAGGTGTTGTGTTTGAGAACAAAGATTGTGAAGCTTGTATTTTAGGCAAGCATTGTAGAACTGTGTTTCAAAAGTCTACTACCGTTTATGATAATTGCTTTGATCTAATTCATTCAGATGTGTGGACTGCCCCTTGCTTATCTAGAGATAGTTATAAGTACTTTGTCACATTCATTGATGAAAAATCCAAATACACCTGGTTAACCTTAATTCAGACCAAAGATAGGGTGCTTGATGCATTTAGGAACTTTCAAACTTATGTGACAAACCATTATCATGCTAAGATTAAAATTTTGAGATCAGATAATGGAGGAGAGTACACAAGTCATGCATTCAAGCAACACTTATCACAACATGCGATCCTACATCAAACAAGCTGTCCGTATACTCCACAGCAAAATGGAGTGGCTGAGAGGAAGAATAGGCACCTCATGGAAGTGGCAAGGTCCCTTATGTTTCAGAGTAATGTTCCAAAGAGATTTTGGAGTGATGCGGTTGCCACTGCTTGTTACTTGATAAACAGAACCTCAACCAAGGTTCTGAATGAGAAGGCTCCATTTGAAATTCTGAACAGGTATAAACCAGCCCTTGATTACTTGCGAGTCTTTGGATGCCTATGCTTTGTGCTCAAACCAGGAGAGATGATCAACAAGCTAGAAGCAAGAAGTACTAAGGCTGTGTTCATAGGATACTCAGCCACACAGAAAGGATACAAATGCTATGATCCTATAGCAAGGAGAGTACTTGTATCTAGAGATGTGAAGTTCCTGGAAGATAGAGGATACTATGAAGAAAAGAATCAAGAAAACCTGAAGGACTTAACATCAGACAAGGCCACCACCTTGCGGATCATCTTGAAGGTCTTGAATCAGTACATCCCAGGATCCGAGGAATCACGCAACTACACCTCCTGAAGTTGGTTCACCATCCCACCTTGATCATGAGGGAGGAGAGGAGCATGAGGAGCCTATGCAAGAGGCTAATCAGGATGAAGGAGGAGTAGAGAATGAAGGAGAAGAGAGCATAGGCTCTGATGGTCATGGTCATGATCATGGTGTGAGGCAAACACCTTCTCAAGATGAAGTGGTAGAAGAACAACAGAAGAAGAACCGGTTGTGCAGCAGCCACTAAGAAGGAGTACAAGGATAAGGAAGGATCCTTCTAGCTGGGTAAACACGAGAGTGTACTACAATGCCCAAGCTGTGGAGCATCCTTCTCAAGCCGTGTGCTCCTTTGCTCAATATCCAGAAGACATTGTGCTTCATGGTTAACTTGGATGAGACTACATCCAAAGAAGCTATGAAGAAGCAATCATGGATAAAGAATGGAAGGAATCAGTTGGAGCTGAGGCAGGAGCTATGATCAAGAATGATACATGGTATGAGAGTGAGTTACCAAAAGGAAGAAGGCTGTGACTAGTAGATGGATATTCACAATCAAGTACAAAGCGGATGGAAAGATTGAGAGGAAGAAGTCAAGGCTAGTTGCAAGAGGTTTCACTCAAACTTATGGAGAAGATTACATAGAAACCTTTGCACCAGTAGCTAAACTACACACAATCCGGATTGTATTAAGCTTGCTGTGAATCTTGGATGGGGTTATGGCAAATGGATGTGAAGAATGCTTTTCTACAAGGTGAACTTGAGGATGAAGTGTATATGCATCCACCTCCAGGCCTTGAACACTTAGTGAAGAGAGGGAATGTGTTGAGACTGAAGAAAGCTATCTATGGGCTGAAGCAATCACCAAGAGCTTGGTACAACAAGTTGAGCACTACTCTGAATGGCCGAGGCTTCAAGAAGTCTGAACTAGATCACACCCTCTTCACACTCACGACTTCCTCAGGTATGATTGCACTCCTTGTGTATGTTGATGATATCATTATCACAGGAGTGATAAGGAAGGTATCATAGCAACCAGGAGTTTCTTAAATCCATGTTTGAGATTAAAGACTTGGGAGAAATGAAATACTTTCTTGGAATTGAGATATGTAGATCCAAGGAAGGTTTGTTCATGTCCCAAGGAAGTATACACTTGATCTTTTGAAAGGTGCAGGTGCTTATGGAGGCAAGACAGCAAGGATGCCCATGGAGGATGGCTACAAAGTCCCACGAGAGGGGGAGATTGAAGACAGCAAACCTTATCAGGATCCTAAACTCTATAGAAAACTAGTTGGCAAATTGATTTATCTTACTATAACTAGACCTGACATTTGTTTTGCTGTGAATCAGGTGAGTCAACACATGCAAGTGCCTAAGGGCATCACTGGCGCATGGTGGAGAGGATCTTGATGTATCTCAACGGCTCACCTGATCAAGGTATGGATGGGCTGCAATGGAAGCACTGAAGTGGTGGGATATTGTGATGCGGATTGGGCTGGTGATAGAGCAGACAGGAGATCAACCACAGGCTATTGCACATTCATTGGAGGCAACTTGGTGACATGGAGAGCAAGAAGCAGAAGGTAGTGTCTTGTTCAAGTGCAGAAGCCGAGTATAGAGCCATGCTGAAGCTCACCAACGAGTTGGTATGGATCAAAGGCATCTTGAAGCACTTGGAGATTGATCAAGCAACCCCAATGACCATGCATTGTGACATCAAGCTGCCATCCACATTGCCTCCAACTCGGTGTTTCATGAGAGACCAAGCACATGAAGTTGATTGCCACAAGGTGAGACAGATGATTGTGCTAGGGTGATCTTGCCATGCTATACAAGGAGTGAAGATCAGCTAGCGGATTGTTCACCAAGGCTGCAAGGCAAAGACTATGGAGTCCATTCACATCAGATTGGGACTCATCGATCTTGCGAAGAGAAGGAGCTAATCCCCTTAGCTGTGCAGGTCTTTACTCTTTTTCCCTCATCAAAGTTTTATCTCGTTGGGTTTTCTTGGTGAGGTTTTTAATGAGGAAGATCTTGTGGCTTTCCAAGCTTAGACTTTCACAAAGCTAAGCTTGAGGGGGGTGTTGAGTTGAGTTAAGTATATGAGTATGGAGAGAAGAGGAGTTGAAGAGAAGAAGAGATGGAGAAGCTTAGGGAGTTTGGGAGTGGATGGTACGGACGTCCGTACAAGGCCGTACCATCCAGCATCGACCAAGACTTACCTTGCATCACCCAAGTAACACGGTAACTAAGGAGAAGTTACTTTGGGGACTTAAGGAGAAGGGATCAGACCGTTGAGTGGATAAGGGAAGAGCGTGCCAGGCTGGAACATGTTGAGTTGAGTTGAGTATAAGTGTGAAGCAAGTGAGGAGTTGAGACTAAGGAGATGAGTTGAAGCGTGGGAAGGTTTGGGTAAGGTCCGTACAAGTCCGTACAGTCCGTACATGACCGTACACATGAAGATGGGTGAAACCTTGACAAGGGTAAAGAAGTTACTTGCGGTAACTTAGGTGAAGGGAAGGAACTTACCTTGATGCATCAGACCGTTTAGGGATAAGGTGAGCGCGCCTTTGACAGGCTGAAACAGCTGGAAAGGCAAGAGCATCTCGGTCCAAGATGCTAGATGCTCCGCGCATGTGGAGAAGCTAATTGGCTAGTCCAAATGAAGCTTATCCTCTCCTGATTGACTCACATGCTTTAGTCTTCTCTTGATTTCGAAAACCTTGTATGCTCACACTATATATTGTACACTCATCTCCTTAATGAAAGATTAGACAGTTCTAAACAATCTTTCTCTTTACTTCATTCACTATGATTCTCCATTAGTCTCTAAGTAGTCTCTTCATCTCTTATTCTCATTCTCTAATCCTTTCTAAACTCAGATAATCCTTTACATTCCTAAAAGTCATATGGTATCAGAGCCAGGTTATTGCAATCTGAGTTCGTGAGTGTTCTCTTAAGGATTCAAGTTTGAAACTTTAAGAGAACAAGTGAGTGTGTTTGAGAGTTTTCTGAGAGTTCAAAAGCTCAAGGTGTTTTGTGTGTGTCTTGGTGTCGTGGGAGGTTCATTTGAGACTCACATCTGTGTTCTAGAGAGCAGGCGTGGGTTCTCAGTTCAAGATCTAACCGGTTGATTCAAGCTGTAGCGTCAAGCTGTTCAAGATGGATGGTGCATGAATATGAAGGTCGCGGTACTTTCAAAGGAACCAACTACCTAGCTGGTCTAGGATGGTGAAGACTGCTGTGGGAAGCAAGGGTTTGTGGAAGCATATCACATCTGGTGAGGCTCCCAACTCGATTACTCAGGAGGGTGAAAAGGAGAGCCCCGAGGAGAGTGTTGTGGAGAAGTGGCAACAAAAAGACATGATGGTGATGTCAGTTCCTCATGCCTCTTTGGAGCCGGCTATACTAGATGCTTATAGCTACTGTGAGACAGCCAAGGAGCTGTGGATACTCTAAGAAAGTGTATGGAAACACTTCTAACCTGAACCGAGTGTTTGAAGTCAAGAAGGCATCAATGGGTTAACTCAAGATGACATGGAGTTCACTAAGCACTTGGGGAGGTTCAGGTCTCTTTGGTCTGAGTTGGAGATGCTGAGGCCAGCACGGTTGATCCAGAGCTTCTAAATGAGAGACGCGAGCAGGACAGGTCTTTGGGTTGCTGCTCACGTTGAATGCAAGTTACAGTGGTCTCATCCAGCACATGCTATGGTCCGAGAAGCTGCCTGACTTGAAGAGGTGTGTGCTAAGATACAGAAGGAGCAGGGCTCAATGGGTTTGTTTGGAGGCAAGGGGGACTTATCTCTTGCACAATGCTGTGCAACCTGACCGGGAAGAGCTCCTCAAGCAACAAAGCTGGTTACAACAAGTATGAGGATAGGAAGTTCAATGGGAATTGTGATCATTGCAAGAAGCATGGACACAAGAAGAGTCAGTGCTGGATACTCCATCTCACTTGAAGCCGGCTAAGTTCATGAAGGAGAGAGGGCAAAAGCTCACATGACTGAAGATCAAGCGGAGCAGGGCCATCTAACCGAGGAGCTGAAGTGGAGAACCGTGTGAAGGAGATGGAAAGGCTGGTGACCTACACTGGAGCTATCAACCCCCGAGGCAATGATCAAGACTTCATCAGGAGATCCGAGATGGATGCACTCATCAAAATGCTCAAGGATAATGGTAACATTCATGGGTATTCATTTGGTGCTTCTATGATTGCTAGAACTATAAATGACTCTAATGTGGCTGAGATTGCTAGGATTGATAGTAAGACTGGAATTGAGCATTGCATTGATAGAAATGCTAGGATGAATGCATATAGATCACAATTAGCATGCCATAGTGCTAGCAATACATCCAAACCATTGATTATAGATTCAGGTGCATTCATCATCATGATTAGTGACACCAACCTGATTAAGGATTATAGAACCTACTAATGGATGTGTGATGATTGCAAATTGATATCCATAATGATATGATTGATTGGAAGGTGATTATATGATAACACGGATTGAGGTAGGATAACTGATGGATAAGAACCTTAAGGGAATAGGAAACTTAAGCTGTTTGATAAGAACAGAGCTTTTACATTCCTGAATTCACATCAAACCTACTTTCAGTTAAGAAATGCCTACTGATTTGAATTGCAATGTTATATTCAGTCCTAATGATGTGAAGTTTCAGGATATTGAGAGCAGCCAATTGATTGGAAAAGAGTTAAAAGGGAGATTTACATGCTTGAGAAGCTTGATCCTGTTTCCAATTATAACTGCTCATTTACTTCTGCTTCTAGTTGAATAAAAATGCATTGTGGCATGCTAGATTAGGTCATCCCCATGAGAGGGCTTTAAACTTGATGTTACCAGGTGTGGTTTTTGAAAATAATAGTGTGAAGCTTGCATTTTAGGCAAGCATTGTAAGAATGTGTTTCCAAGCACCTACTGTTTATGAAAACTGCTTTGATTTGATTCATACTGATGTGTGGACTGCACCTAGTTTTTCTAGAGATAATCATAAGTACTTTGTCACATTCATTGATGAAAAATCTAAATACACCTGGTTAACACTCATTCCAATCAAAGATAGGGTGATAGATGCATTCAAGAACTTTCAAGCTTATGTGACTAACCATTATCATGCTAGGATTAAAATTTTGAGATCAGATAATGGAGGAGAGTACACAAGCTATGCGTTCAAGAGTCATCTAGATCACCATGGAATCCTTCATCAAACAAGCTGTCCCTACACACCACAACAGAATGGTGTAGCTGAGAGGAAGAACAGGCACTTGATGGAAGTGGCTCGGTCACTGATGTTCCAAGCTAATGTACCTAAGAGATTCTGGAGTGATGCTGTATCCACTGCGTGCTATCTAATCAACAGGATGCCTACAAAGGTGTTGAAGGATCAAGCACCATTTGAAGTTCTGAACAAGCGCAAGCCATCCTTGGAATACATGAGAGTGTTTGGATGCTTATGCTATGTTCTAGTACCAGGAGAGTTGAGGAACAAGCTAGAAAGGCAATGTTCATTGGCTACTCAACAACTCAAAAAGGATATAAGTGTTATGATCCAGAAGCTAGAAGGGTGCTTGTATCTAGAGATGTGAAGTTCATTGAAGAAAGAGGATACTATGAGGAGAAGAATCAAGAAGAAGATTGAAGGATCTCACATCAGATAAGGCTGAGTCTAGAATCATTTTGGAAGGTCTCGGTATCAAGATGAACCAGGACCAATCCACAAGAAGGGAAGACAAGAAGAGCTCAACTGCACCAAGTGGAGCTTTCAAACACCTCACCTTGATCATGAGGGGGAAGTGAACCTGAAACTCAAGAAAATGGCCAAGAAGGAGTCGGCTGAGTGAGGAAGGAGGAAGAGTTCAACTCAGGTTCTCATCATCAAGGTGAGCAAGACCAAGGAGAGGAAGAAAATCAGAGTGAAGCACAAGAACCGACTACACAGATGAGCCGGTTCAAGAGCAAGAACAACCAGTATTGAGGAGAAGCACAAGGCTGAGAAAGGATCCTTCCTCTTGGGTAAACACGAGAGTGTACTACAATGCCCAAGCTGTGGAGCATCCTTCTCAAGTCGTGTGTTCCTTTGCTCAATACCCGAAGAACATTGTGCCTTCATGGTTAACTTGGATGAGAATTACATCCAAGAAGCTATGAAGAAGCAATCATGGATAAAGATGGAATGGAAGGAGTCAGTTGGAGCTGAGGCAGGAGCTATGATCAAGAATGATACATGGTATGAGAGTGAGTTACCAAAAGGGAAGAAGGCTGTGACTAGTAGATGGATATTCACAATCAAGTATAAGGCTGATGGAAAGATTGAGAGGAAGAAGTCAAGGTGGTTGCAAGAGGTTTCACTCAAACTTATGGAGAAGATTACATAGAAACCTTTGCACCAGTAGCTAAACTACACACAATCCGGATTGTATTAAGCTTGGCTGTGAATCTTGGATGGGGGTTATGGCAAATGGATGTGAAGAATGCCTTTCTACAAGGTGAACTTGAGGAGATGAAGTGTATATGCATCCACCTCCAGGCCTTGAACACTTAGTGAAGAGAGGGAATGTGTTGAGATTAAGAAAGCTATCTATGGGCTGAAGCAATCACCAAGAGCTTGGTACAAACAAGCTGAGCACTACTCTGAATGGCCGAGGCTTCAAGAAGTCTGAACTAGATCACACTTCTTCACACTCACCACCCCTCAGGTATGATTGCACTCCTTGTGTATGGATGATATCATTATCACAGGAAGTGATAAGGAAGGTATCATAGCAACCAAGGAGTTCCTAAATCCATGTTTGAGATTAAAGACTTGGGAGAAATGAAATACTTTCTTGGAATTGAGATATGTAGATCCAAGGAAGGTTTGTTCATGTCCCAAAGGAAGTATACACTTGATCTTTTGAAAGGTGCAGGTGCTTATGGAGGCAAGACAGCAAGGATGCCTATGGAGGATGGCTACAAAGTCCCACGAGAGGGGGAGATTGAAGACAGCAAACCTTATCAGGATCCTAAACTCTATAGAAAACTAGTTGGCAAATTGATTTATCTTACCATAACTAGACCTGACATTTGTTTGCTGTGAATCAGGTGAGTCAACACATGCAAGTGCCTAAGGAGCATCACTGGCGCATGGTGGAGAGGATCTTGATGTATCTCAACGGCTCACCTGATCAAGGAGTATGGATGGGCTGCAATGGAAGCACTGAAGTGGTGGGATACTGTGATGCGATTGGGCTGGTGATAGAGCAGACAGGAGATCAACCACAGGCTATTGCACATTCATTGGAGGCAACTTGGTGACTTGGAAGAGTAAGAAGCAGAAGGTGGTGTCTTGCTCAAGTGCAGAAGCTGAGTATAGAGCTATGCTGAAGCTCACCAACGAGTTGGTATGGATCAAAGGCATCTTGAAGCCTTGGAGATTGATCAAGCCACGCCAATGACCATGCATTGTGACAAACCAGCTGCTATCCACATTGCATCCAACTCGGTGTTCCATGAGAGAACCAAGCACATTGAAGTGATTGCCACAAGGTGAGGCAGATGATCATCTTAGGAGTCATCTTGCCATGCTACACAAGAAGTGAAGATCAGTTAGCGGATGTGTTCACCAAGGCTGCAAGACAGAAGACAATGGAGTCCATTCACATCAGGTTGGGCCTCATTGATCTTGGGAAGAGAAGGGCTGATCCCCTTGGCTGTGAGGTCTTTACTCTTTTTCCTTATCAAGGTTTATCCCAATGGGTTTTCCTTGGTAGGTTTTAATGAGGAAGATCTCATAGCTATCCAAGCTTAGCTTTCACAAGCTAAGCTTGAGGGGGAGTGTTGAGTTGAGTTGAGTAGTATAGGTGAAGAAGTGAGGAGTGAGACTAAGGAGATGGTTGAAGCGTGGGAAGGTTTGGGTAAGGTCCGTACAAGTCCGTACAGTCGTACCTTGACCGTACACATGAAGATGGGTGAAACCTTGACAAGGGTAAAGAAGTTACTTGCGGTAAGGTAACTTAGGTGAAGGGAAGGAACTTACCTTGATTGCATCAGACCGTTTAGGGATAAGGAGTAGAGCGCGCCTTGACAGGCTGAACAGCTGGAAAGGCAAGAGCATCTCGGTCCAAGATGTAGATGCTCCTCGATGTGGAGAAGCTAATGGCTAGTCCAAAATGAGGCTTATCCTCTCCTGATTGACCTTCACAGCTTTAGTCTTCTCTTGATTTCGAAAACCCTGTATGCTACACTATATATTGTAAACTCATCACTTAATAAAAGATTAGACAGTCTTAAAACAATCTTTCTCTTTACCCATTTCACTATGATTCTCCATTAGTCTCTAAGTAGTCTCTTAATCTCTTAACTCCTTCTCTAATCCTTTCTAAACTCAGATAATCTTTTACATTCCTAAAGTCATCCAAACAGGCTTAAAGAGGAACGTGTGTTGACCCTTATCATCCAATCATCCGGAAAGGAAACCTTGACTTTACATGCTTCAATAGTGCCCATTTCACCTCTTGTAACCCCCCTTATGCTTTCCATATAAATATTCAACCTCACTCATAAATAAGATTAAGCCGTTCTAAGCTCTCAAAATCTTTAAGGAACAATGATTCTCTCTTATAAACTAACGGCTCTTAGTCCTAATCTTTCATAAACTCTTTCTTAAACTCTCACTATTTCTGATTACTCAAATAAGCTTCTTACAAAGTGATTCATCCTGGTTTGATTGGAACGACGAAGAAGCTGTCCTATTCCCAAACTGGGAAACTGGAATCACCTGATTAGAAAGTGGGATAACTTCTTCATCCCAACTCCTATGAGATTTATTCAACTTCCTGGTGATTCTCCACCACTTTATGTATCCAAATCAAGCTTCTTACAAAGTGATTCATCCTGGTTTGATTGGAACGACGAAGAAGCTGTCCTATTCCCAAACTGGGAAACTGGAATCACCTGATTAGAAAGTGGGATAACTTCTTCATCCCAACTCCTATGAGATTATTCAACTTCCTGGTGATTCTCCACCACTTTATGTATCCAAATCAAGCTTCTTACAAAGTGATTCATCCTGGTTTGATTGGAACGACGAAGAAGCTGTCCTATTCCCAAACTGGGAAACTGGAATCACCTGATTAGAAAGTGGGATAACTTCTTCATCCCAACTCCTATGAGATTTATTCAACTTCCTGGTGATTCTCCACCACTTTATGTATCCAAATCAAGCTTCTTACAAAGTGATTCATCCTGGTTTGATTGGAACGACGAAGAAGCTGTCCTATTCCCAAACTGGGAAACTGGAATCACCTGATTAGAAAGTGGGATAACTTCTTCATCCCAACTCCTATGAGATTTATTCAACTTCCTGGTGATTCTCCACCACTTTATGTATCCAAATCAAGCTTCTTACAAAGTGATTCATCCTGGTTTGATTGGAACGACGAAGAAGCTGTCCTATTCCCAAACTGGGAAACTGGAATCACCTGATTAGAAAGTGGGATAACTTCTTCATCCCAACTCCTATGAGATTTATTCAACTTCCTGGTGATTCTCCACCACTTTATGTATCCAAATCAAGCTTCTTACAAAGTGATTCATCCTGGTTTGATTGGAACGACGAAGAAGCTGTCCTATTCCCAAACTGGGAAACTGGAATCACCTGATTAGAAAGTGGGATAACTTCTTCATCCCAACTCCTATGAGATTTATTCAACTTCCTGGTGATTCTCCACCACTTTATGTATCCAAATCAAGCTTCTTACAAAGTGATTCATCCTGGTTTGATTGGAACGACGAAGAAGCTGTCCTATTCCCAAACTGGGAAACTGGAATCACCTGATTAGAAAGTGGGATAACTTCTTCATCCCAACTCCTATGAGATTTATTCAACTTCCTGGTGATTCTCCACCACTTTATGTATCCAAATCAAGCTTCTTACAAAGTGATTCATCCTGGTTTGATTGGAACGACGAAGAAGCTGTCCTATTCCCAAACTGGGAAACTGGAATCACCTGATTAGAAAGTGGGATAACTTCTTCATCCCAACTCCTATGAGATTTATTCAACTTCCTGGTGATTCTCCACCACTTTATGTATCCAAATCAAGCTTCTTACAAAGTGATTCATCCTGGTTTGATTGGAACGACGAAGAAGCTGTCCTATTCCCAAACTGGGAAACTGGAATCACCTGATTAGAAAGTGGGATAACTTCTTCATCCCAACTCCTATGAGATTTATTCAACTTCCTGGTGATTCTCCACCACTTTATGTATCCAAATCAAGCTTCTTACAAAGTGATTCATCCTGGTTTGATTGGAACGACGAAGAAGCTGTCCTATTCCCAAACTGGGAAACTGGAATCACCTGATTAGAAAGTGGGATAACTTCTTCATCCCAACTCCTATGAGATTTATTCAACTTCCTGGTGATTCTCCACCACTTTATGTATCCAAATCAAGCTTCTTACAAAGTGATTCATCCTGGTTTGATTGGAACGACGAAGAAGCTGTCCTATTCCCAAACTGGGAAACTGGAATCACCTGATTAGAAAGTGGGATAACTTCTTCATCCCAACTCCTATGAGATTTATTCAACTTCCTGGTGATTCTCCACCACTTTATGTATCCAAATCAAGCTTCTTACAAAGTGATTCATCCTGGTTTGATTGGAACGACGAAGAAGCTGTCCTATTCCCAAACTGGGAAACTGGAATCACCTGATTAGAAAGTGGGATAACTTCTTCATCCCAACTCCTATGAGATTTATTCAACTTCCTGGTGATTCTCCACCACTTTATGTATCCAAATCAAGCTTCTTACAAAGTGATTCATCCTGGTTTGATTGGAACGACGAAGAAGCTGTCCTATTCCCAAACTGGGAAACTGGAATCACCTGATTAGAAAGTGGGATAACTTCTTCATCCCAACTCCTATGAGATTTATTCAACTTCCTGGTGATTCTCCACCACTTTATGTATCCAAATCAAGCTTCTTACAAAGTGATTCATCCTGGTTTGATTGGAACGACGAAGAAGCTGTCCTATTCCCAAACTGGGAAACTGGAATCACCTGATTAGAAAGTGGGATAACTTCTTCATCCCAACTCCTATGAGATTTATTCAACTTCCTGGTGATTCTCCACCACTTTATGTATCCAAATCAAGCTTCTTACAAAGTGATTCATCCTGGTTTGATTGGAACGACGAAGAAGCTGTCCTATTCCCAAACTGGGAAACTGGAATCACCTGATTAGAAAGTGGGATAACTTCTTCATCCCAACTCCTATGAGATTTATTCAACTTCCTGGTGATTCTCCACCACTTTATGTATCCAAATCAAGCTTCTTACAAAGTGATTCATCCTGGTTTGATTGGAACGACGAAGAAGCTGTCCTATTCCCAAACTGGGAAACTGGAATCACCTGATTAGAAAGTGGGATAACTTCTTCATCCCAACTCCTATGAGATTTATTCAACTTCCTGGTGATTCTCCACCACTTTATGTATCCAAATCAAGCTTCTTACAAAGTGATTCATCCTGGTTTGATTGGAACGACGAAGAAGCTGTCCTATTCCCAAACTGGGAAACTGGAATCACCTGATTAGAAAGTGGGATAACTTCTTCATCCCAACTCCTATGAGATTTATTCAACTTCCTGGTGATTCTCCACCACTTTATGTATCCAAATCAAGCTTCTTACAAAGTGATTCATCCTGGTTTGATTGGAACGACGAAGAAGCTGTCCTATTCCCAAACTGGGAAACTGGAATCACCTGATTAGAAAGTGGGATAACTTCTTCATCCCAACTCCTATGAGATTTATTCAACTTCCTGGTGATTCTCCACCACTTTATGTATCCAAATCAAGCTTCTTACAAAGTGATTCATCCTGGTTTGATTGGAACGACGAAGAAGCTGTCCTATTCCCAAACTGGGAAACTGGAATCACCTGATTAGAAAGTGGGATAACTTCTTCATCCCAACTCCTATGAGATTTATTCAACTTCCTGGTGATTCTCCACCACTTTATGTATCCAAATCAAGCTTCTTACAAAGTGATTCATCCTGGTTTGATTGGAACGACGAAGAAGCTGTCCTATTCCCAAACTGGGAAACTGGAATCACCTGATTAGAAAGTGGGATAACTTCTTCATCCCAACTCCTATGAGATTTATTCAACTTCCTGGTGATTCTCCACCACTTTATGTATCCAAATCAAGCTTCTTACAAAGTGATTCATCCTGGTTTGATTGGAACGACGAAGAAGCTGTCCTATTCCCAAACTGGGAAACTGGAATCACCTGATTAGAAAGTGGGATAACTTCTTCATCCCAACTCCTATGAGATTTATTCAACTTCCTGGTGATTCTCCACCACTTTATGTATCCAAATCAAGCTTCTTACAAAGTGATTCATCCTGGTTTGATTGGAACGACGAAGAAGCTGTCCTATTCCCAAACTGGGAAACTGGAATCACCTGATTAGAAAGTGGGATAACTTCTTCATCCCAACTCCTATGAGATTTATTCAACTTCCTGGTGATTCTCCACCACTTTATGTATCCAAATCAAGCTTCTTACAAAGTGATTCATCCTGGTTTGATTGGAACGACGAAGAAGCTGTCCTATTCCCAAACTGGGAAACTGGAATCACCTGATTAGAAAGTGGGATAACTTCTTCATCCCAACTCCTATGAGATTTATTCAACTTCCTGGTGATTCTCCACCACTTTATGTATCCAAATCAAGCTTCTTACAAAGTGATTCATCCTGGTTTGATTGGAACGACGAAGAAGCTGTCCTATTCCCAAACTGGGAAACTGGAATCACCTGATTAGAAAGTGGGATAACTTCTTCATCCCAACTCCTATGAGATTTATTCAACTTCCTGGTGATTCTCCACCACTTTATGTATCCAAATCAAGCTTCTTACAAAGTGATTCATCCTGGTTTGATTGGAACGACGAAGAAGCTGTCCTATTCCCAAACTGGGAAACTGGAATCACCTGATTAGAAAGTGGGATAACTTCTTCATCCCAACTCCTATGAGATTTATTCAACTTCCTGGTGATTCTCCACCACTTTATGTATCCAAATCAAGCTTCTTACAAAGTGATTCATCCTGGTTTGATTGGAACGACGAAGAAGCTGTCCTATTCCCAAACTGGGAAACTGGAATCACCTGATTAGAAAGTGGGATAACTTCTTCATCCCAACTCCTATGAGATTTATTCAACTTCCTGGTGATTCTCCACCACTTTATGTATCCAAATCAAGCTTCTTACAAAGTGATTCATCCTGGTTTGATTGGAACGACGAAGAAGCTGTCCTATTCCCAAACTGGGAAACTGGAATCACCTGATTAGAAAGTGGGATAACTTCTTCATCCCAACTCCTATGAGATTTATTCAACTTCCTGGTGATTCTCCACCACTTTATGTATCCAAATCAAGCTTCTTACAAAGTGATTCATCCTGGTTTGATTGGAACGACGAAGAAGCTGTCCTATTCCCAAACTGGGAAACTGGAATCACCTGATTAGAAAGTGGGATAACTTCTTCATCCCAACTCCTATGAGATTTATTCAACTTCCTGGTGATTCTCCACCACTTTATGTATCCAAATCAAGCTTCTTACAAAGTGATTCATCCTGGTTTGATTGGAACGACGAAGAAGCTGTCCTATTCCCAAACTGGGAAACTGGAATCACCTGATTAGAAAGTGGGATAACTTCTTCATCCCAACTCCTATGAGATTTATTCAACTTCCTGGTGATTCTCCACCACTTTATGTATCCAAATCAAGCTTCTTACAAAGTGATTCATCCTGGTTTGATTGGAACGACGAAGAAGCTGTCCTATTCCCAAACTGGGAAACTGGAATCACCTGATTAGAAAGTGGGATAACTTCTTCATCCCAACTCCTATGAGATTTATTCAACTTCCTGGTGATTCTCCACCACTTTATGTATCCAAATCAAGCTTCTTACAAAGTGATTCATCCTGGTTTGATTGGAACGACGAAGAAGCTGTCCTATTCCCAAACTGGGAAACTGGAATCACCTGATTAGAAAGTGGGATAACTTCTTCATCCCAACTCCTATGAGATTTATTCAACTTCCTGGTGATTCTCCACCACTTTATGTATCCAAATCAAGCTTCTTACAAAGTGATTCATCCTGGTTTGATTGGAACGACGAAGAAGCTGTCCTATTCCCAAACTGGGAAACTGGAATCACCTGATTAGAAAGTGGGATAACTTCTTCATCCCAACTCCTATGAGATTTATTCAACTTCCTGGTGATTCTCCACCACTTTATGTATCCAAATCAAGCTTCTTACAAAGTGATTCATCCTGGTTTGATTGGAACGACGAAGAAGCTGTCCTATTCCCAAACTGGGAAACTGGAATCACCTGATTAGAAAGTGGGATAACTTCTTCATCCCAACTCCTATGAGATTTATTCAACTTCCTGGTGATTCTCCACCACTTTATGTATCCAAATCAAGCTTCTTACAAAGTGATTCATCCTGGTTTGATTGGAACGACGAAGAAGCTGTCCTATTCCCAAACTGGGAAACTGGAATCACCTGATTAGAAAGTGGGATAACTTCTTCATCCCAACTCCTATGAGATTTATTCAACTTCCTGGTGATTCTCCACCACTTTATGTATCCAAATCAAGCTTCTTACAAAGTGATTCATCCTGGTTTGATTGGAACGACGAAGAAGCTGTCCTATTCCCAAACTGGGAAACTGGAATCACCTGATTAGAAAGTGGGATAACTTCTTCATCCCAACTCCTATGAGATTTATTCAACTTCCTGGTGATTCTCCACCACTTTATGTATCCAAATCAAGCTTCTTACAAAGTGATTCATCCTGGTTTGATTGGAACGACGAAGAAGCTGTCCTATTCCCAAACTGGGAAACTGGAATCACCTGATTAGAAAGTGGGATAACTTCTTCATCCCAACTCCTATGAGATTTATTCAACTTCCTGGTGATTCTCCACCACTTTATGTATCCAAATCAAGCTTCTTACAAAGTGATTCATCCTGGTTTGATTGGAACGACGAAGAAGCTGTCCTATTCCCAAACTGGGAAACTGGAATCACCTGATTAGAAAGTGGGATAACTTCTTCATCCCAACTCCTATGAGATTTATTCAACTTCCTGGTGATTCTCCACCACTTTATGTATCCAAATCAAGCTTCTTACAAAGTGATTCATCCTGGTTTGATTGGAACGACGAAGAAGCTGTCCTATTCCCAAACTGGGAAACTGGAATCACCTGATTAGAAAGTGGGATAACTTCTTCATCCCAACTCCTATGAGATTTATTCAACTTCCTGGTGATTCTCCACCACTTTATGTATCCAAATCAAGCTTCTTACAAAGTGATTCATCCTGGTTTGATTGGAACGACGAAGAAGCTGTCCTATTCCCAAACTGGGAAACTGGAATCACCTGATTAGAAAGTGGGATAACTTCTTCATCCCAACTCCTATGAGATTTATTCAACTTCCTGGTGATTCTCCACCACTTTATGTATCCAAATCAAGCTTCTTACAAAGTGATTCATCCTGGTTTGATTGGAACGACGAAGAAGCTGTCCTATTCCCAAACTGGGAAACTGGAATCACCTGATTAGAAAGTGGGATAACTTCTTCATCCCAACTCCTATGAGATTTATTCAACTTCCTGGTGATTCTCCACCACTTTATGTATCCAAATCAAGCTTCTTACAAAGTGATTCATCCTGGTTTGATTGGAACGACGAAGAAGCTGTCCTATTCCCAAACTGGGAAACTGGAATCACCTGATTAGAAAGTGGGATAACTTCTTCATCCCAACTCCTATGAGATTTATTCAACTTCCTGGTGATTCTCCACCACTTTATGTATCCAAATCAAGCTTCTTACAAAGTGATTCATCCTGGTTTGATTGGAACGACGAAGAAGCTGTCCTATTCCCAAACTGGGAAACTGGAATCACCTGATTAGAAAGTGGGATAACTTCTTCATCCCAACTCCTATGAGATTTATTCAACTTCCTGGTGATTCTCCACCACTTTATGTATCCAAATCAAGCTTCTTACAAAGTGATTCATCCTGGTTTGATTGGAACGACGAAGAAGCTGTCCTATTCCCAAACTGGGAAACTGGAATCACCTGATTAGAAAGTGGGATAACTTCTTCATCCCAACTCCTATGAGATTTATTCAACTTCCTGGTGATTCTCCACCACTTTATGTATCCAAATCAAGCTTCTTACAAAGTGATTCATCCTGGTTTGATTGGAACGACGAAGAAGCTGTCCTATTCCCAAACTGGGAAACTGGAATCACCTGATTAGAAAGTGGGATAACTTCTTCATCCCAACTCCTATGAGATTTATTCAACTTCCTGGTGATTCTCCACCACTTTATGTATCCAAATCAAGCTTCTTACAAAGTGATTCATCCTGGTTTGATTGGAACGACGAAGAAGCTGTCCTATTCCCAAACTGGGAAACTGGAATCACCTGATTAGAAAGTGGGATAACTTCTTCATCCCAACTCCTATGAGATTTATTCAACTTCCTGGTGATTCTCCACCACTTTATGTATCCAAATCAAGCTTCTTACAAAGTGATTCATCCTGGTTTGATTGGAACGACGAAGAAGCTGTCCTATTCCCAAACTGGGAAACTGGAATCACCTGATTAGAAAGTGGGATAACTTCTTCATCCCAACTCCTATGAGATTTATTCAACTTCCTGGTGATTCTCCACCACTTTATGTATCCAAATCAAGCTTCTTACAAAGTGATTCATCCTGGTTTGATTGGAACGACGAAGAAGCTGTCCTATTCCCAAACTGGGAAACTGGAATCACCTGATTAGAAAGTGGGATAACTTCTTCATCCCAACTCCTATGAGATTTATTCAACTTCCTGGTGATTCTCCACCACTTTATGTATCCAAATCAAGCTTCTTACAAAGTGATTCATCCTGGTTTGATTGGAACGACGAAGAAGCTGTCCTATTCCCAAACTGGGAAACTGGAATCACCTGATTAGAAAGTGGGATAACTTCTTCATCCCAACTCCTATGAGATTTATTCAACTTCCTGGTGATTCTCCACCACTTTATGTATCCAAATCAAGCTTCTTACAAAGTGATTCATCCTGGTTTGATTGGAACGACGAAGAAGCTGTCCTATTCCCAAACTGGGAAACTGGAATCACCTGATTAGAAAGTGGGATAACTTCTTCATCCCAACTCCTATGAGATTATTCAACTTCCTGGTGATTCTCCACCACTTTATGTATCCAAATCAAGCTTCTTACAAAGTGATTCATCCTGGTTTGATTGGAACGACGAAGAAGCTGTCCTATTCCCAAACTGGGAAACTGGAATCACCTGATTAGAAAGTGGGATAACTTCTTCATCCCAACTCCTATGAGATTTATTCAACTTCCTGGTGATTCTCCACCACTTTATGTATCCAAATCAAGCTTCTTACAAAGTGATTCATCCTGGTTTGATTGGAACGACGAAGAAGCTGTCCTATTCCCAAACTGGGAAACTGGAATCACCTGATTAGAAAGTGGGATAACTTCTTCATCCCAACTCCTATGAGATTTATTCAACTTCCTGGTGATTCTCCACCACTTTATGTATCCAAATCAAGCTTCTTACAAAGTGATTCATCCTGGTTTGATTGGAACGACGAAGAAGCTGTCCTATTCCCAAACTGGGAAACTGGAATCACCTGATTAGAAAGTGGGATAACTTCTTCATCCCAACTCCTATGAGATTTATTCAACTTCCTGGTGATTCTCCACCACTTTATGTATCCAAATCAAGCTTCTTACAAAGTGATTCATCCTGGTTTGATTGGAACGACGAAGAAGCTGTCCTATTCCCAAACTGGGAAACTGGAATCACCTGATTAGAAAGTGGGATAACTTCTTCATCCCAACTCCTATGAGATTTATTCAACTTCCTGGTGATTCTCCACACTTTATGTATCCAAATCAAGCTTCTTACAAAGTGATTCATCCTGGTTTGATTGGAACGACGAAGAAGCTGTCCTATTCCCAAACTGGGAAACTGGAATCACCTGATTAGAAAGTGGGATAACTTCTTCATCCCAACTCCTATGAGATTTATTCAACTTCCTGGTGATTCTCCACCACTTTATGTATCCAAATCAAGCTTCTTACAAAGTGATTCATCCTGGTTTGATTGGAACGACGAAGAAGCTGTCCTATTCCCAAACTGGGAAACTGGAATCACCTGATTAGAAAGTGGGATAACTTCTTCATCCCAACTCCTATGAGATTTATTCAACTTCCTGGTGATTCTCCACCACTTTATGTATCCAAATCAAGCTTCTTACAAAGTGATTCATCCTGGTTTGATTGGAACGACGAAGAAGCTGTCCTATTCCCAAACTGGGAAACTGGAATCACCTGATTAGAAAGTGGGATAACTTCTTCATCCCAACTCCTATGAGATTTATTCAACTTCCTGGTGATTCTCCACCACTTTATGTATCCAAATCAAGCTTCTTACAAAGTGATTCATCCTGGTTTGATTGGAACGACGAAGAAGCTGTCCTATTCCCAAACTGGGAAACTGGAATCACCTGATTAGAAAGTGGGATAACTTCTTCATCCCAACTCCTATGAGATTTATTCAACTTCCTGGTGATTCTCCACCACTTTATGTATCCAAATCAAGCTTCTTACAAAGTGATTCATCCTGGTTTGATTGGAACGACGAAGAAGCTGTCCTATTCCCAAACTGGGAAACTGGAATCACCTGATTAGAAAGTGGGATAACTTCTTCATCCCAACTCCTATGAGATTTATTCAACTTCCTGGTGATTCTCCACCACTTTATGTATCCAAATCAAGCTTCTTACAAAGTGATTCATCCTGGTTTGATTGGAACGACGAAGAAGCTGTCCTATTCCCAAACTGGGAAACTGGAATCACCTGATTAGAAAGTGGGATAACTTCTTCATCCCAACTCCTATGAGATTATTCAACTTCCTGGTGATTCTCCACCACTTTATGTATCCAAATCAAGCTTCTTACAAAGTGATTCATCCTGGTTTGATTGGAACGACGAAGAAGCTGTCCTATTCCCAAACTGGGAAACTGGAATCACCTGATTAGAAAGTGGGATAACTTCTTCATCCCAACTCCTATGAGATTTATTCAACTTCCTGGTGATTCTCCACCACTTTATGTATCCAAATCAAGCTTCTTACAAAGTGATTCATCCTGGTTTGATTGGAACGACGAAGAAGCTGTCCTATTCCCAAACTGGGAAACTGGAATCACCTGATTAGAAAGTGGGATAACTTCTTCATCCCAACTCCTATGAGATTTATTCAACTTCCTGGTGATTCTCCACCACTTTATGTATCCAAATCAAGCTTCTTACAAAGTGATTCATCCTGGTTTGATTGGAACGACGAAGAAGCTGTCCTATTCCCAAACTGGGAAACTGGAATCACCTGATTAGAAAGTGGGATAACTTCTTCATCCCAACTCCTATGAGATTTATTCAACTTCCTGGTGATTCTCCACCACTTTATGTATCCAAATCAAGCTTCTTACAAAGTGATTCATCCTGGTTTGATTGGAACGACGAAGAAGCTGTCCTATTCCCAAACTGGGAAACTGGAATCACCTGATTAGAAAGTGGGATAACTTCTTCATCCCAACTCCTATGAGATTTATTCAACTTCCTGGTGATTCTCCACCACTTTATGTATCCAAATCAAGCTTCTTACAAAGTGATTCATCCTGGTTTGATTGGAACGACGAAGAAGCTGTCCTATTCCCAAACTGGGAAACTGGAATCACCTGATTAGAAAGTGGGATAACTTCTTCATCCCAACTCCTATGAGATTTATTCAACTTCCTGGTGATTCTCCACCACTTTATGTATCCAAATCAAGCTTCTTACAAAGTGATTCATCCTGGTTTGATTGGAACGACGAAGAAGCTGTCCTATTCCCAAACTGGGAAACTGGAATCACCTGATTAGAAAGTGGGATAACTTCTTCATCCCAACTCCTATGAGATTTATTCAACTTCCTGGTGATTCTCCACCACTTTATGTATCCAAATCAAGCTTCTTACAAAGTGATTCATCCTGGTTTGATTGGAACGACGAAGAAGCTGTCCTATTCCCAAACTGGGAAACTGGAATCACCTGATTAGAAAGTGGGATAACTTCTTCATCCCAACTCCTATGAGATTTATTCAACTTCCTGGTGATTCTCCACCACTTTATGTATCCAAATCAAGCTTCTTACAAAGTGATTCATCCTGGTTTGATTGGAACGACGAAGAAGCTGTCCTATTCCCAAACTGGGAAACTGGAATCACCTGATTAGAAAGTGGGATAACTTCTTCATCCCAACTCCTATGAGATTTATTCAACTTCCTGGTGATTCTCCACCACTTTATGTATCCAAATCAAGCTTCTTACAAAGTGATTCATCCTGGTTTGATTGGAACGACGAAGAAGCTGTCCTATTCCCAAACTGGGAAACTGGAATCACCTGATTAGAAAGTGGGATAACTTCTTCATCCCAACTCCTATGAGATTTATTCAACTTCCTGGTGATTCTCCACCACTTTATGTATCCAAATCAAGCTTCTTACAAAGTGATTCATCCTGGTTTGATTGGAACGACGAAGAAGCTGTCCTATTCCCAAACTGGGAAACTGGAATCACCTGATTAGAAAGTGGGATAACTTCTTCATCCCAACTCCTATGAGATTTATTCAACTTCCTGGTGATTCTCCACCACTTTATGTATCCAAATCAAGCTTCTTACAAAGTGATTCATCCTGGTTTGATTGGAACGACGAAGAAGCTGTCCTATTCCCAAACTGGGAAACTGGAATCACCTGATTAGAAAGTGGGATAACTTCTTCATCCCAACTCCTATGAGATTTATTCAACTTCCTGGTGATTCTCCACCACTTTATGTATCCAAATCAAGCTTCTTACAAAGTGATTCATCCTGGTTTGATTGGAACGACGAAGAAGCTGTCCTATTCCCAAACTGGGAAACTGGAATCACCTGATTAGAAAGTGGGATAACTTCTTCATCCCAACTCCTATGAGATTTATTCAACTTCCTGGTGATTCTCCACCACTTTATGTATCCAAATCAAGCTTCTTACAAAGTGATTCATCCTGGTTTGATTGGAACGACGAAGAAGCTGTCCTATTCCCAAACTGGGAAACTGGAATCACCTGATTAGAAAGTGGGATAACTTCTTCATCCCAACTCCTATGAGATTTATTCAACTTCCTGGTGATTCTCCACCACTTTATGTATCCAAATCAAGCTTCTTACAAAGTGATTCATCCTGGTTTGATTGGAACGACGAAGAAGCTGTCCTATTCCCAAACTGGGAAACTGGAATCACCTGATTAGAAAGTGGGATAACTTCTTCATCCCAACTCCTATGAGATTTATTCAACTTCCTGGTGATTCTCCACCACTTTATGTATCCAAATCAAGCTTCTTACAAAGTGATTCATCCTGGTTTGATTGGAACGACGAAGAAGCTGTCCTATTCCCAAACTGGGAAACTGGAATCACCTGATTAGAAAGTGGGATAACTTCTTCATCCCAACTCCTATGAGATTTATTCAACTTCCTGGTGATTCTCCACCACTTTATGTATCCAAATCAAGCTTCTTACAAAGTGATTCATCCTGGTTTGATTGGAACGACGAAGAAGCTGTCCTATTCCCAAACTGGGAAACTGGAATCACCTGATTAGAAAGTGGGATAACTTCTTCATCCCAACTCCTATGAGATTTATTCAACTTCCTGGTGATTCTCCACCACTTTATGTATCCAAATCAAGCTTCTTACAAAGTGATTCATCCTGGTTTGATTGGAACGACGAAGAAGCTGTCCTATTCCCAAACTGGGAAACTGGAATCACCTGATTAGAAAGTGGGATAACTTCTTCATCCCAACTCCTATGAGATTTATTCAACTTCCTGGTGATTCTCCACCACTTTATGTATCCAAATCAAGCTTCTTACAAAGTGATTCATCCTGGTTTGATTGGAACGACGAAGAAGCTGTCCTATTCCCAAACTGGGAAACTGGAATCACCTGATTAGAAAGTGGGATAACTTCTTCATCCCAACTCCTATGAGATTTATTCAACTTCCTGGTGATTCTCCACCACTTTATGTATCCAAATCAAGCTTCTTACAAAGTGATTCATCCTGGTTTGATTGGAACGACGAAGAAGCTGTCCTATTCCCAAACTGGGAAACTGGAATCACCTGATTAGAAAGTGGGATAACTTCTTCATCCCAACTCCTATGAGATTTATTCAACTTCCTGGTGATTCTCCACCACTTTATGTATCCAAATCAAGCTTCTTACAAAGTGATTCATCCTGGTTTGATTGGAACGACGAAGAAGCTGTCCTATTCCCAAACTGGGAAACTGGAATCACCTGATTAGAAAGTGGGATAACTTCTTCATCCCAACTCCTATGAGATTTATTCAACTTCCTGGTGATTCTCCACCACTTTATGTATCCAAATCAAGCTTCTTACAAAGTGATTCATCCTGGTTTGATTGGAACGACGAAGAAGCTGTCCTATTCCCAAACTGGGAAACTGGAATCACCTGATTAGAAAGTGGGATAACTTCTTCATCCCAACTCCTATGAGATTTATTCAACTTCCTGGTGATTCTCCACCACTTTATGTATCCAAATCAAGCTTCTTACAAAGTGATTCATCCTGGTTTGATTGGAACGACGAAGAAGCTGTCCTATTCCCAAACTGGGAAACTGGAATCACCTGATTAGAAAGTGGGATAACTTCTTCATCCCAACTCCTATGAGATTTATTCAACTTCCTGGTGATTCTCCACCACTTTATGTATCCAAATCAAGCTTCTTACAAAGTGATTCATCCTGGTTTGATTGGAACGACGAAGAAGCTGTCCTATTCCCAAACTGGGAAACTGGAATCACCTGATTAGAAAGTGGGATAACTTCTTCATCCCAACTCCTATGAGATTTATTCAACTTCCTGGTGATTCTCCACCACTTTATGTATCCAAATCAAGCTTCTTACAAAGTGATTCATCCTGGTTTGATTGGAACGACGAAGAAGCTGTCCTATTCCCAAACTGGGAAACTGGAATCACCTGATTAGAAAGTGGGATAACTTCTTCATCCCAACTCCTATGAGATTTATTCAACTTCCTGGTGATTCTCCACCACTTTATGTATCCAAATCAAGCTTCTTACAAAGTGATTCATCCTGGTTTGATTGGAACGACGAAGAAGCTGTCCTATTCCCAAACTGGGAAACTGGAATCACCTGATTAGAAAGTGGGATAACTTCTTCATCCCAACTCCTATGAGATTTATTCAACTTCCTGGTGATTCTCCACCACTTTATGTATCCAAATCAAGCTTCTTACAAAGTGATTCATCCTGGTTTGATTGGAACGACGAAGAAGCTGTCCTATTCCCAAACTGGGAAACTGGAATCACCTGATTAGAAAGTGGGATAACTTCTTCATCCCAACTCCTATGAGATTTATTCAACTTCCTGGTGATTCTCCACACTTTATGTATCCAAATCAAGCTTCTTACAAAGTGATTCATCCTGGTTTGATTGGAACGACGAAGAAGCTGTCCTATTCCCAAACTGGGAAACTGGAATCACCTGATTAGAAAGTGGGATAACTTCTTCATCCCAACTCCTATGAGATTTATTCAACTTCCTGGTGATTCTCCACCACTTTATGTATCCAAATCAAGCTTCTTACAAAGTGATTCATCCTGGTTTGATTGGAACGACGAAGAAGCTGTCCTATTCCCAAACTGGGAAACTGGAATCACCTGATTAGAAAGTGGGATAACTTCTTCATCCCAACTCCTATGAGATTTATTCAACTTCCTGGTGATTCTCCACCACTTTATGTATCCAAATCAAGCTTCTTACAAAGTGATTCATCCTGGTTTGATTGGAACGACGAAGAAGCTGTCCTATTCCCAAACTGGGAAACTGGAATCACCTGATTAGAAAGTGGGATAACTTCTTCATCCCAACTCCTATGAGATTTATTCAACTTCCTGGTGATTCTCCACCACTTTATGTATCCAAATCAAGCTTCTTACAAAGTGATTCATCCTGGTTTGATTGGAACGACGAAGAAGCTGTCCTATTCCCAAACTGGGAAACTGGAATCACCTGATTAGAAAGTGGGATAACTTCTTCATCCCAACTCCTATGAGATTTATTCAACTTCCTGGTGATTCTCCACCACTTTATGTATCCAAATCAAGCTTCTTACAAAGTGATTCATCCTGGTTTGATTGGAACGACGAAGAAGCTGTCCTATTCCCAAACTGGGAAACTGGAATCACCTGATTAGAAAGTGGGATAACTTCTTCATCCCAACTCCTATGAGATTTATTCAACTTCCTGGTGATTCTCCACCACTTTATGTATCCAAATCAAGCTTCTTACAAAGTGATTCATCCTGGTTTGATTGGAACGACGAAGAAGCTGTCCTATTCCCAAACTGGGAAACTGGAATCACCTGATTAGAAAGTGGGATAACTTCTTCATCCCAACTCCTATGAGATTAATTCAACTTCCTGGTGATTCTCCACCACTTTATGTATCCAAATC
Organism: Brassica napus; assembly: GCF_020379485.1. Taxonomy (NCBI): domain Eukaryota; kingdom Viridiplantae; phylum Streptophyta; class Magnoliopsida; order Brassicales; family Brassicaceae; genus Brassica; species Brassica napus. The sequence continues at coordinate 123,015 of NW_026016611.1, read as the reverse complement.
AAGCTTCTTACAAAGTGATTCATCCTGGTTTGATTGGAACGACGAAGAAGCTGTCCTATTCCCAAACTGGGAAACTGGAATCACCTGATTAGAAAGTGGGATAACTTCTTCATCCCAACTCCTATGAGATTTATTCAACTTCCTGGTGATTCTCCACCACTTTATGTATCCAAATCAAGCTTCTTACAAAGTGATTCATCCTGGTTTGATTGGAACGACGAAGAAGCTGTCCTATTCCCAAACTGGGAAACTGGAATCACCTGATTAGAAAGTGGGATAACTTCTTCATCCCAACTCCTATGAGATTTATTCAACTTCCTGGTGATTCTCCACCACTTTATGTATCCAAATCAAGCTTCTTACAAAGTGATTCATCCTGGTTTGATTGGAACGACGAAGAAGCTGTCCTATTCCCAAACTGGGAAACTGGAATCACCTGATTAGAAAGTGGGATAACTTCTTCATCCCAACTCCTATGAGATTTATTCAACTTCCTGGTGATTCTCCACCACTTTATGTATCCAAATCAAGCTTCTTACAAAGTGATTCATCCTGGTTTGATTGGAACGACGAAGAAGCTGTCCTATTCCCAAACTGGGAAACTGGAATCACCTGATTAGAAAGTGGGATAACTTCTTCATCCCAACTCCTATGAGATTTATTCAACTTCCTGGTGATTCTCCACCACTTTATGTATCCAAATCAAGCTTCTTACAAAGTGATTCATCCTGGTTTGATTGGAACGACGAAGAAGCTGTCCTATTCCCAAACTGGGAAACTGGAATCACCTGATTAGAAAGTGGGATAACTTCTTCATCCCAACTCCTATGAGATTTATTCAACTTCCTGGTGATTCTCCACCACTTTATGTATCCAAATCAAGCTTCTTACAAAGTGATTCATCCTGGTTTGATTGGAACGACGAAGAAGCTGTCCTATTCCCAAACTGGGAAACTGGAATCACCTGATTAGAAAGTGGGATAACTTCTTCATCCCAACTCCTATGAGATTTATTCAACTTCCTGGTGATTCTCCACCACTTTATGTATCCAAATCAAGCTTCTTACAAAGTGATTCATCCTGGTTTGATTGGAACGACGAAGAAGCTGTCCTATTCCCAAACTGGGAAACTGGAATCACCTGATTAGAAAGTGGGATAACTTCTTCATCCCAACTCCTATGAGATTTATTCAACTTCCTGGTGATTCTCCACCACTTTATGTATCCAAATCAAGCTTCTTACAAAGTGATTCATCCTGGTTTGATTGGAACGACGAAGAAGCTGTCCTATTCCCAAACTGGGAAACTGGAATCACCTGATTAGAAAGTGGGATAACTTCTTCATCCCAACTCCTATGAGATTTATTCAACTTCCTGGTGATTCTCCAACACTTTATGTATCCAAATCAAGCTTCTTACAAAGTGATTCATCCTGGTTTGATTGGAACGACGAAGAAGCTGTCCTATTCCCAAACTGGGAAACTGGAATCACCTGATTAGAAAGTGGGATAACTTCTTCATCCCAACTCCTATGAGATTTATTCAACTTCCTGGTGATTCTCCACCACTTTATGTATCCAAATCAAGCTTCTTACAAAGTGATTCATCCTGGTTTGATTGGAACGACGAAGAAGCTGTCCTATTCCCAAACTGGGAAACTGGAATCACCTGATTAGAAAGTGGGATAACTTCTTCATCCCAACTCCTATGAGATTTATTCAACTTCCTGGTGATTCTCCACCACTTTATGTATCCAAATCAAGCTTCTTACAAAGTGATTCATCCTGGTTTGATTGGAACGACGAAGAAGCTGTCCTATTCCCAAACTGGGAAACTGGAATCACCTGATTAGAAAGTGGGATAAGATCTTCATCCCAACTCCTATGAGATTAATTCAACTTCCTGGTGATTCTCCACCACTTTATGTATCCAAATCAAGCTTCTTACAAAGTGATTCATCCTGGTTTGATTGGAACGACGAAGAAGAAGCTGTCCTATTCCCAAACTGGGAAACTGGAATCACCTGATTAGAAAGTGGGATAACTTCTTCATCCCAACTCCTATGAGATTTATTCAACTTCCTGGTGATTCTCCAACACTTTATGTATCCAAATCAAGCTTCTTACAAAGTGATTCATCCTGGTTTGATTGGAACGACGAAGAAGCTGTCCTATTCCCAAACTGGGAAACTGGAATCACCTGATTAGAAAGTGGGATAACTCTTCATCCCAACTCCTATGAGATTTATTCAACTTCCTGGTGATTCTCCACCACTTTATGTATCCAAATCAAGCTTCTTACAAAGTGATTCATCCTGGTTTGATTGGAACGACGAAGAAGCTGTCCTATTCCCAAACTGGGAAACTGGAATCACCTGATTAGAAAGTGGGATAACTTCTTCATCCCAACTCCTATGAGATTTATTCAACTTCCTGGTGATTCTCCACCACTTTATGTATCCAAATCAAGCTTCTTACAAAGTGATTCATCCTGGTTTGATTGGAACGACGAAGAAGCTGTCTATTCCCAAACTGGGAAACTGGAATCACCTGATTAGAAAGTGGGATAACTTCTTCATCCCAACTCCTATGAGATTATTCAACTTCCTGGTGATTCTCACCATCCTTATGTATCCAAATCAAGCTTCTACAAAGTGATTCACAAGTGGGCTCAGGAAGATCTCATGTTCTCACAGTGCTCCTCAGCTCTCTGAACCCGCCATCATGGAGTCTTACTCTTACTGGAGAACTACCAAACAGCTATGGGATACCTTTACAAAGTGTATGGAAATGTCTCCAACCTCACAGAGTCTTTGAAGTGAAGAGAGCCATCAATGCGCTCAACCAAGGAGATGTGGAGTTTCAACCACACTTTGGCAAGTTTAGGTCTCTTTGGCAGAGATGGAACTGCTAAGACACCACACCACCGACCATGCCACGCTTCTAACCAGGCGTGAGGAAGACAGAGTGTTTGGACTGCTGCTCACCCTTAACCCATCTTATGGGAGCTTGATCAAGCACATCCTAAGAGCTGACAAGCTACCTGACCTGGATGAAGTATGTGCTCAAATCCAGAAGGAAGAAGGCTCAGTGGGCTTGTTTGGTGGCAAGGGGAGACTTAAGCATGGGCTCATCAAGCAGAACAGCAGTAGCAAACAAGGCGGCTTACAAACAAGATGAGAGGAAAGGCCTGACCTGCGACCACTGCAAGAAGAAGGGTCACTTGAAGGACAAATGCTGGATACTCCATCCCCACCTTAAGCCCAGCAAGTTTAGGGAGACTCGCTCTCAATACCAAGATGCAAGGGCCAACTTCTCAGCTGATGGTGCTGAGCCAACAACACCAATCACCATGGGCATAAGCAACCTAGGTGTGGGAAGTGCAACTGCCTCCACATCAGGCTATGCCACGCCAAGGGCCAACCTGGATGAGACCATCAAGAAGTCTGACTTAACTGCTCTCATCAAGGCTCTAAAAGAATCTGGTATATCTAAAAACCTTGGTGTTTCTCTTAATGCTTCACATACTGCTAATGGCACTATAAGAGTTTTTAAATCGGCTAAGCCCTTAGTTATAGATTCTGGTGCTTCTCATCACATGATAAGTGATTTAGAACTGATTAAAAACATAGAACCGGCCTTAGGAAATGTGATGATAGCAAATGGAGATAAAATCCCTATAAAAGGTGTAGGTAACCTTAAACTGTTTGATAAAGAAACTAAGGCTTTCTATATGCCCACCTTTGCTTCAAATCTATTATCTGTTAAGAAAGTAACTAATGATCTCAATTGTCAAGTTACATTCACGCCTAACAGTGTGTACTTTCAGGATATTGATTCTAGTAAGTTGCTTGGCAAAGGTGTTACCAAGGGAGACTTGTACTTGCTTGAGGACACAAGATCCGCAACTGATCTATTTCCTGCCTTTCATTCTGTTTCTGAATTCCCTAAAGATGTAATATGGCATGCTAGACTAGGACATCCTCATTCTCATGCCTTGAACATCCTGTTACCTAGCATTTCTTTTAAAAGTGATTGTGAGGCTTGTATCTTAGGAAAACATTGTAGAACTGTGTTTCCTAAATCAAAGACTCAATATGATAATTGCTTTGATCTCATACATTCTGACGTATGGACTGCCCCATGTGCATCTAGAGAGCAACATAAATATTTTGTGACATTCATTGATGAAAAATCTAAATACACATGGATCACTTTGTTGCAATCTAAGGATAGAGTGCTAGAAGCTTTTAAAAACTTTCAGAGCTATATAACTAACCATTTCAATGTTAAGATCAAAATTCTTAGATCAGATAATGGTGGTGAGTATACTAGCACAGCCTTCAAACAACACCTAGCCTCACATGGAATCATTCAACAAACTAGCTGCCCTTATACACCTCAACAAAATGGAGTGGCTGAGAGAAAGAATAGACACTTGATGGAAGTGGCGAGGAGTATGATGTTCCACGCCAATGTACCTAAGCGTTTTTGGGGAGATGCAGTGGTCACGGCCACCTATCTAATCAACCGCACACCTACAAGAGTCCTCCTTGATGCCACTCCCTATGAGGTACTAAACAAATCTAGATCATCCATTGACCATTTGCGTGTGTTTGGGTGTGTGTGTTTTGTTTTGATTCCAGGAGAACTAAGAAACAAGCTAGAAGCAAAGAGCACAAAGGCCATGTTCATTGGGTACTCCACACATCAGAAAGGGTACAAATGCTATGTACCAGAAACAAGAAGAGTCCTAGTATCCAGAGATGTTAAGTTCATGGAATCCAAGGCCTACTATGATGAGAAGAGTTGGGGAGAACTCAAAGATCTATCTCATTCTGCCTCGGACAGAGCTAACAACCTGAAAGTTCTTATGGAAAGACTTGGCATCAGCTTACCAAGGGAACCAGCAAAAAGCCGGGACACTACCCTTCAGCATGATGGAGCTGAGGTACGAGATAATGAAGTCTCTCATCATGATCATGAGGGGGGCAACGGAGAACAATCTGCGCAAGATCAACCTGAACAATCTGCGCAAGCCCAACCTGAAGAAAACTCAGTATTGTCTCATGATCAAGATGAGATGGAACAACCAGAAACTGAAGATCAAGGTAGGGAACCTGAGCAGACACCAGTCCTAAGAAGAAGTACAAGGATCAGGAGACCGGCTTCAGATTGGGTTAAGACAAGAATCTACTACAATGCGCAAGCCGTGGCACATCCAGTAAGTGGAGTATGCACCCTTGCACAATATCCAGAAGAACATCAAGTCTTTGTGAGTTCATTGGACCAGGAATGGATACCAAAAACGTATGCACAAGCTATGGAGGATGATGAATGGAGGAGCTCAGTGGATGATGAAATGGGGGCCATGGAAAGGAATAACACCTGGTATGAGACAGAGCTTCCAAAAGGGAAGAAAGCCGTGACTAGCAGACTCATACACACCATCAAGTACCTTGCAAGTGGGAAGCCAGAAAGGGAAAAAGACCAGACTAGTGGCAAGAGGGTACACACAAGTATATGGAGAAGACTACCTAGACACTTTTGCACCAGTAGCCAAGCTCCATACAATCCGGATACTCCTCTCATTGGCAGTGAACCTAGAATGGGATCTTTGGCAAATGGATGTGAAGAATGCATTCTTGCAAGGAGAACTAGAGGATGAAGTATATATGAGGCCACCTCCCGGAATGGAAGAGATGGTGAAACCAGGGAATGTTCTCAGACTCAGGAAGGCTATCTATGGCCTGAAACAATCACCAAGAGCTTGGTACCACAAGCTAAGCACCACACTAAATGGGAGAGGCTTTGTGAAGTCTCAAGCGGATCACACACTGTTTACCCTCACCAGCCAGCAAGGGATCGTTGTGATTCTGGTCTATGTAGATGACATCATCATCACTGGTAGTGACAAGGAAGAGATCAGCTCAACTAAGACATTCCTCAAGACCGCATTTGACATCAAAGACCTAGGAGAACTGAAATATTTCCTTGGCATTGAGATGTGTAGATCAAGAGAGGGATTGTTCATGTCCCAAAGGAAGTATACTTTGGACATTCTAAAGGAGGCAGGAGACCTTGGAGGAAGAGTGGCCAAGACACCACTAGAAGAAGGCTACAAGGTTATGCGTGAGGGGGAGTTTGATGCAACTCCCTTTGAGGATGTCAAGAGGTATAGAAGAATGGTTGGGAAGCTTATCTATCTTACTATCACAAGGCCGGATGTGTGTTTTGCTGTGAACCAAGTGAGCCAACACATGCAAGCTCCTAAGGTACATCATTGGAACATGGTGGAAAGGATCTTGAGATACTTAAGAGAGGCGCCAGGTCAGGGAGTGTGGATGGCTTGCAACAAGAGTACTGAAGTTGTTGGGTATTGTGATGCTGATTGGGCTGGAGATAGAGTTGATAGGAGATCAACTACAGGCTATTGCACCTTATTGGAGGAAACCTAGTCACATGGAAGAGCAAGAAGCAGAAGGTGGTCTCTTGCTCAAGTGCTGAGGCAGAGTACCGATCTATGAGGAAGCTTACTAGTGAACTCATATGGATCAAGGGACTGCTAAAGGACTTGGGCATAGAGATCTCCACGCCAATGACTATGCATTGTGACAATCAGGCAGCAATACACATTGCATCAAACTCTGTGTTCCATGAGAGGACTAAGCATATAGAAGTGGACTGTCACAAGGTGAGACAAGCAGTGGAGCAGCAAGTGATTCTTCCATGCTACACAAGAAGTGAAGATCAACTAGCTGACATATTCACCAAGGCAGCCAGCAGCAAGGTTTGTGAGTTCATCCACCCTAAACTTGGACTCACGGATCTTCCATGTCACTGATCTCTCCTCCCATGAAGTGTTCTACTCTTTTCCTTGGTTAGGGTTTTGTCCCATGAGGTTTTTCCTAGCTAAGGTTTTAATGAGGGAATAGCTTCATGGAGTCCAAGCTTGACCTGTCCCACATGGTCAAGCTTGAGGGGGAGTGTTGACATGAAAGCATGAATGACATAGAGGAAGAAGGAATCAAGTCAAGACATACATCCGGAGTGATCAAAGTGAGCTTGTCCGTACAAGTGTGAAATAACTTGGCGTGCAAGACAAGAGGAGACTTATCTGTGATCAAGAAGGATGTTATACTTGCCTTAAGATATTTAAAAGATGTCGGCCAAGAGAAGGGATCCGTTGAAGAAGAGGACAAGGTGGTTCAAAGGAGAGAGAGCCGTTTGGTGCTGTCGCTGTCCACCTTGCTGTGCGCACCCTGCCTTGATCAGTCCCCTTTGTTTATTCTTTTCTTCTATGTCAACTTGCCATTAGTTTATTCATTGTTGTATCTATTTAAGGTATGTAATCAGAACCAAATGGATCAAGGAAATACTTCCTCACTACTCTCTCTCTTATGTATTCGAAATCTCTCTCTCTCTCTCTCTCGGATTCTAAGTAAAACCCTAGCTATCTCTTCTCTTTGTTCTTGATAAATCACACAAGCTACTCTTATAATTCATTCAGTTTATCAATCCCAACTCCTATGAGATTTATTCAACTTCCTGGTGATTCTCCAACACTTTATGTATCCAAATCAAGCTTCTTACAAAGTGATTCATCCTGGTGCTATTGGAACGACGAAGAAGCTGTCCTATTCCCAAACTGGGAAACTGGAATCACCTGATTAGAAAGTGGGATAACTTTTTCATCCCAACTCCTATGAGATTAATTCAACTTCCTGGTGATTCTCCACCACTTTATGTATCCAAATCAAGCTTCTTACCGAGTGATTCATCCTGGTGTTATAGGAACGACGAAGAAGCTCTCCTATTCCCAAACTGGGAAACTGGAATCACCTGATTAGAAAGTGGGATAACTTCTTCATCCCAACTCCTATGAGATTAATTCAACTTCCTGGTGATTCTCCACCACTTTATGTATCCAAATCAAGCTTTTTACAAAGTGATTCATCCTGGTTTGATTGGAACGACGAAGAAGCTGTCCTATTCCCAAACTGGGAAACTGGAATCACCTGATTAGAAAGTGGGATAACTTCTTCATCCCAACTCCTATGAGATTTATTCAACTTCCTGGTGATTCTCCACCACTTTATGTATCCAAATCAAGCTTCTTACAAAGTGATTCATCCTGGTTTATTGGAACGACGAAGAAGCTGTCCTATTCCCAAACTGGGAAACTGGAATCACCTGATTAGAAAGTGGGATAACTTCTTCATCCCAACTCCTATGAGATTTATTCAACTTCCTGGTGATTCTCCAACACTTTATGTATCCAAATCAAGCTTCTTACAAAGTGATTCATCCTGGTTTGATTGGAACGACGAAGAAGCTGTCCTATTCCCAAACTGGGAAACTGGAATCACCTGATTAGAAAGTGGGATAACTTCTTCATCCCAACTCCTATGAGATTTATTCAACTTCCTGGTGATTCTCCACCACTTTATGTATCCAAATCAAGCTTCTTACAAAGTGATTCATCCTGGTTTATTGGAACGACGAAGAAGCTGTCCTATTCCCAAACTGGGAAACTGGAATCACCTGATTAGAAAGTGGGATAACTTCTTCATCCCAACTCCTATGAGATTTATTCAACTTCCTGGTGTTTCTCCACCACTTTATGTATCCAAATCAAGCTTCTTACAAAGTGATTCATCCTGGTGTTATTGGAACGACGAAGAAGCTGTCCTATTCCCAAACTGGGAAACTGGAATCACCTGATTAGAAAGTGGGATAACTTCTTCATCCCAACTCCTATGAGATTTATTCAACTTCCTGGTGATTCTCCACCACTTTATGTATCCAAATCAAGCTTCTTACAAAGTGATTCATCCTGGTGTTATTGGAACGACGAAGAAGCTGTCCTATTCCCAAACTGGGAAACTGGAATCACCTGATTAGAAAGTGGGATAACTTCTTCATCCCAACTCCTATGAGATTATTCAACTTCCTGGTGATTCTCCACCACTTTATGTATCCAAATCAAGCTTCTTACAAAGTGATTCATCCTGGTTTGATTGGAACGACGAAGAAGCTGTCCTATTCCCAAACTGGGAAACTGGAATCACCTGATTAGAAAGTGGGATAACTTCTTCATCCCAACTCCTATGAGATTTATTCAACTTCCTGGTGATTCTCCAACACTTTATGTATCCAAATCAAGCTTCTTACAAAGTGATTCATCCTGGTTTGATTGGAACGACGAAGAAGCTGTCCTATTCCCAAACTGGGAAACTGGAATCACCTGATTAGAAAGTGGGATAACTTCTTCATCCCAACTCCTATGAGATTAATTCAACTTCCTGGTGATTCTCCACCACTTTATGTATCCAAATCAAGCTTCTTACAAAGTGATTCATCCTGGTTTGATTGGAACGACGAAGAAGCTGTCCTATTCCCAAACTGGGAAACTGGAATCACCTGATTAGAAAGTGGGATAACTTCTTCATCCCAACTCCTATGAGATTTATTCAACTTCCTGGTGATTCTCCACCACTTTATGTATCCAAATCAAGCTTCTTACAAAGTGATTCATCCTGGTGTTATTGGAACGACGAAGAAGCTGTCCTATTCCCAAACTGGGAAACTGGAATCACCTGATTAGAAAGTGGGATAACTTCTTCATCCCAACTCCTATGAGATTTATTCAACTTCCTGGTGATTCTCCACCACTTTATGTATCCAAATCAAGCTTCTTACAAAGTGATTCATCCTGGTTTGATTGGAACGACGAAGAAGCTGTCCTATTCCCAAACTGGGAAACTGGAATCACCTGATTAGAAAGTGGGATAACTTCTTCATCCCAACTCCTATGAGATTTATTCAACTTCCTGGTGATTCTCCAACACTTTATGTATCCAAATCAAGCTTCTTACAAAGTGATTCATCCTGGTTTGATTGGAACGACGAAGAAGCTGTCCTATTCCCAAACTGGGAAACTGGAATCACCTGATTAGAAAGTGGGATAACTTCTTCATCCCAACTCCTATGAGATTTATTCAACTTCCTGGTGATTCTCCACCACTTTATGTATCCAAATCAAGCTTTTTACAAAGTGATTCATCCTGGTTTGATTGGAACGACGAAGAAGCTGTCCTATTCCCAAACTGGGAAACTGGAATCACCTGATTAGAAAGTGGGATAACTTCTTCATCCCAACTCCTATGAGATTTATTCAACTTCCTGGTGATTCTCCACCACTTTATGTATCCAAATCAAGCTTCTTACAAAGTGATTCATCCTGGTTTATTGGAACGACGAAGAAGCTGTCCTATTCCCAAACTGGGAAACTGGAATCACCTGATTAGAAAGTGGGATAACTTCTTCATCCCAACTCCTATGAGATTTATTCAACTTCCTGGTGATTCTCCACCACTTTATGTATCCAAATCAAGCTTCTTACAAAGTGATTCATCCTGGTTTGATTGGAACGACGAAGAAGCTGTCCTATTCCCAAACTGGGAAACTGGAATCACCTGATTAGAAAGTGGGATAACTTCTTCATCCCAACTCCTATGAGATTTATTCAACTTCCTGGTGATTCTCCACCACTTTATGTATCCAAATCAAGCTTCTTACAAAGTGATTCATCCTGGTTTATTGGAACGACGAAGAAGCTGTCCTATTCCCAAACTGGGAAACTGGAATCACCTGATTAGAAAGTGGGATAACTTCTTCATCCCAACTCCTATGAGATTTATTCAACTTCCTGGTGATTCTCCACCACTTTATGTATCCAAATCAAGCTTCTTACAAAGTGATTCATCCTGGTTTGATTGGAACGACGAAGAAGCTGTCCTATTCCCAAACTGGGAAACTGGAATCACCTGATTAGAAAGTGGGATAACTTCTTCATCCCAACTCCTATGAGATTTATTCAACTTCCTGGTGATTCTCCACCACTTTATGTATCCAAATCAAGCTTCTTACAAAGTGATTCATCCTGGTTTATTGGAACGACGAAGAAGCTGTCCTATTCCCAAACTGGGAAACTGGAATCACCTGATTAGAAAGTGGGATAACTTCTTCATCCCAACTCCTATGAGATTTATTCAACTTCCTGGTGATTCTCCACCACTTTATGTATCCAAATCAAGCTTCTTACAAAGTGATTCATCCTGGTGATTGGAACGACGAAGAAGCTGTCCTATTCCCAAACTGGGAAACTGGAATCACCTGATTAGAAAGTGGGATAACTTCTTCATCCCAACTCCTATGAGATTTATTCAACTTCCTGGTGATTCTCCACCACTTTATGTATCCAAATCAAGCTTCTTACAAAGTGATTCATCCTGGTTTATTGGAACGACGAAGAAGCTGTCCTATTCCCAAACTGGGAAACTGGAATCACCTGATTAGAAAGTGGGATAACTTCTTCATCCCAACTCCTATGAGATTTATTCAACTTCCTGGTGATTCTCCACCACTTTATGTATCCAAATCAAGCTTTTTACAAAGTGATTCATCCTGGTTTGATTGGAACGACGAAGAAGCTGTCCTATTCCCAAACTGGGAAACTGGAATCACCTGATTAGAAAGTGGGATAACTTCTTCATCCCAACTCCTATGAGATTTATTCAACTTCCTGGTGATTCTCCACCACTTTATGTATCCAAATCAAGCTTCTTACAAAGTGATTCATCCTGTTTTATTGGAACGACGAAGAAGCTGTCCTATTCCCAAACTGGGAAACTGGAATCACCTGATTAGAAAGTGGGATAACTTCTTCATCCCAACTCCTATGAGATTTATTCAACTTCCTGGTGATTCTCCACCACTTTATGTATCCAAATCAAGCTTCTTACAAAGTGATTCATCCTGGTGTTATTGGAACGACGAAGAAGCTGTCCTATTCCCAAACTGGGAAACTGGAATCACCTGATTAGAAAGTGGGATAACTTCTTCATCCCAACTCCTATGAGATTTATTCAACTTCCTGGTGATTCTCCACCACTTTATGTATCCAAATCAAGCTTCTTACAGAGTGATTCATCCTGGTGTTATTGGAACGACGAAGAAGCTGTCCTATTCCCAAACTGGGAAACTGGAATCACCTGATTAGAAAGTGGGATAACTTCTTCATATGAGATTAAGAGATCCTTAGAGTAAACAGAATAAAGAGAGTGTTTAGGAAGTGATTAAGAGAAGTTTGTGAAAGATTAGGAGACTAGATAGAGCCGTTTAGTGTCTAAGAGAAAAGCATAGTGTCTAAGAGATTAGAGAGACTCAAACTGCATAATCTTCATTAGGGTTGATGAGTTACAATATATAGAGAGAGCATACAAGGGTTTTCGAAATCAAGAGAAGACTAAAGCATGTGAGGTCAATCAGGAGAGGATAAGCTCATTTGGACTAGCCAATTAGCTTCTCCACATGCGCGGAGTATCTGGCATCTTGGACCGAGATGCTCTTGCCTTTCCAGCTGTTCCAGCCTGTCAAGGCGCGCTCTACCTTATCCCTAAACGGTCTGATGCCTCAAGGTAAGTTCCTTCCCTTTACCTTAGTTACCGTGTTACTTGGCTGATGCAAGGTAAGTCTTGGTCGATGCTGGATGGTACGGACTGTACGGCTTGTACGGCCTTGTACGGACGTCCGTACCATGCTCTCCCTAAACTCTCTCAAGCTTCCTCATCTCCTTTCCTCTTCAACTCCTTAGCTCTTCATACATATATATTCAGCTCAACTCAACACTCCCCCTCAAGCTTAGCTTTGTATAAGTCTAAGCTTGGACAGCCACAAGATCTTCCTCATTAAAAACCTCACCAAAGAAAACCCAATGGGATAAAACTTTGATGAGGGAAAAAGAGTAAAGACCTTGCAGCTAAGGGGATTAGCTCCTTCTCTTCCCAAGATCAATGAGGCCCAACCTGATGTGAATGGACTCCATTGTCTTCTGTCTTGCAGCCTTGGTGAACACATCCGCTAGCTGATCTTCACTCCTTGTGTAACATGGCAAGATCACCCCTAGCACAATCATCTGCCTCACCTTGTGACAATCAACTTCAATGTGCTTGGTCCTCTCATGAAACACCGAGTTGGATGCAATGTGGATGGCAGCTTGATTGTCACAATGCATTGTCATTGGAGTTGCTTGATCGATCTCCAAGTGCTTCAAGATGCCTTTGATCCATACCAACTCGTTGGTGAGCTTCAGCATGGCTCTATACTCGGCTTCTGCACTTGAACATGACACTACCTTCTGCTTCTTGCTCTTCCAAGTCACCAAGTTGCCTCCAATGAATGTGCAATAGCCTGTGGTTGATCTCCTGTCTGCTCTATCACCAGCCCAATCCGCATCACAATATCCCACCACTTCAGTGCTTCCATTGCAGCCCATCCATACTCCTTGATCAGGTGAGCCGTTGAGATACATCAAGATCCTCTCCACCATGTGCCAGTGATGTTCCTTAGGCACTTGCATGTGTTGACTCACCTGATTCACAGCAAAGCAGATGTCAGGTCTAGTTATAGTAAGATAAATCAATTTGCCAACTAGTTTTCTATAGAGTTTAGGATCCTGATAAGGTTTGCTGTCTTCAATCTCCCCCTCTCGTGGGACTTTGTAGCCATCCTCCATAGGCATCCTTGCTGTCTTGCCTCCATAAGCACCTGCACCTTTCAAAAGATCAAGTGTATATTTCCTTTGGGACATGAACAAACCTTCCTTGGATCTACATATCTCAATTCCAAGGAAGTATTTCATTTCTCCCAAGTCTTTAATCTCAAACATGGATTTAAGAAACTCCTTGGTTGCTATGATACCTTCCTTATCACTCCCTGTGATAATGATATCATCAACATACACAAGGAGAGCAATCATACCTGAGGGAGTCGTGAGAGTGAAGAGAGTGTGATCTAGTTCAGACTTCTTGAAGCCTCGGCCATTCAGAGTAGTGCTCAACTTGTTGTACCAAGCCCTTGGTGATTGCTTCAGTCCATAGATGGCTTTCTTCAATCTCAGTACATTCCCACTCTTTACTAAGTGTTCAAGGCCTGGAGGTGGATGCATATACACTTCATCCTCAAGTTCACCTTGTAGAAACGCATTCTTCACATCCATTTGCCATAACCCCCATCCAAGATTCACAGCCAAGCTTAGTACAATCCGGATTGTGTGGAGTTTAGCTACTGGTGCAAAGGTTTCTATGTAATCTTCTCCATAAGTTTGAGTGAACCCTCTTGCAACTAGTCTTGACTTCTTCCTCTCAACCTTTCCATCCGCTTTGTACTTGATTGTGAATATCCATCTACTAGTCACAGCCTTCTTCCCTTTTGGTAACTCACTCTCATACCATGTATCATTCTTGATCATCGCTCCTGCCTCATCTCCAACTGATTCCTTCCATTCTTTATCTTTCATTGCTTCTTCATAGCTTCTTGGGATGTGATTCTCATCCAAGTTTACCATGAACGCGCAATGTGCTTCTGGATATTGAGCAAAGGAGCACACGGCTTGAGAAGGATGCTCCACAGCTTGGGCATTGTAGTACACTCTCGTGTTTACCCAACTGGAAGGATCCTTCCTTATCCTTGTACTCCTTCTTAGTGGCTGCACAACTGGTTCTTCTTCCTGTTGTTCTTCTACCACTTCATCTTGAGAAGGTGTTTGTGTCACACCATGATCATGTCCATGACCATCCGAGCCTATGCTCTCTTCTCCTTCATTCTCTACTCCTCCTTCATCTTGGTTGGCCTCTTGCATAGGCTCCTCATGCTCCTCTCCTCCCTCATGATCAAGGTGGGATGGTGAACCAACTTCAGGAGGTGTAGTTGCGTGATTCCTCGGATCCTGGGATGTACTGATTCCAAGACCTTCAAGAATGATCCGCAAGGTGGTGGCCTTGTCTGATGTTAAGTCCTTCAGGTCTTCTTGATTCTTTTCTTCATAGTATCCTCTATCTTCCAAGAACTTCACATCTCTAGATACAAGAACTCTCCTTGCTATAGGATCATAGCATTTGTATCCTTTCTGTGTAGCTGAGTATCCTATGAACACAGCCTTAGTGCTTCTTGCTTCTAGCTTGTTGATCATCTCTCCTGGTTTGAGGACAAAGCATAGGCATCCAAAGACTCGCAAGTAATCAAGAGCTGGCTTGTACCTGTTCAGAACTTCAAATGGAGCCTTCTCATTCAGAACTTTGGTTGGAGTTCTGTTTATCAGGTAACAAGCAGTGGCAACCGCATCACTCCAAAATCTCTTTGGAACATTACTCTGAAACATAAGTGACCTTGCCACTTCCATGAGATGCCTATTCTTCCTCTCAGCCACTCCATTTTGCTGTGGAGTATAAGGACAGCTTGTTTGATGTAGAATCCCATGTTGTGATAGGTGTTGCTTGAATGCATGACTCGTGTACTCTCCTCCATTATCTGATCTCAAAATTTTAATCTTAGCATGATAATGGTTAGTTACATAAGTTTGAAAATTCCTAAATGCATCAAGTACCCTATCTTTGGTCTGAATTAAGGTTAACCAGGTGTATTTGGATTTTTCATCAATGAATGTGACAAAATACTTATAACTATCTCTAGATAAGCAAGGGGCAGTCCATACATCTGAATGAATTAGATCAAAGCAATTATCATAAACAGTAGTAGACTTTTGAAACACAGTTCTACAATGCTTGCCTAAAATGCAAGCTTCACAATCCTTATTCTCAAACACAACACCTGGTACCATTAAGTTCAAAGCTTTAACATGAGGGTGTCCTACTCTAGCATGCCACAATGCATTTTTATTCAACAAAGAAGCAGAAGTAAACGAGCAACTATAATCAGGAACAGAAGTGAGTTCTTCAAGCATATAGAGATCTCCCTTAGTCACCCCTTTCCCAATCAACCTGCTGCTCTCAATATCCTGAAACTTCACATCATTAGGACTAAAGATAACATTGCATTGTAAATCATTAGTACATTTCTTCACTGATAATAGGTTTGATGTGAATTCAGGCATGTAAAAAGCTCTAGATTCTTTGTTAAACAGCTTAAGCTTTCCTATTCCTCTAATGGGTATCTTATCCCCATTTGCTATCATCACATGCCCATGTGTAGGTTCTATATCCTTAATCAAGTTTTCATCACTTATCATATGATGTGATGCACCAGAATCAACAATCAATGGTTTACCTACTCGTTTAGCATTATGGCATAGATTACTAAGTGATGAATGCATCTTATCAGTTCTAGCAATGTAAGCATGCCTATACTCATTCCTAGCTTCTAACCGTTCTACTAGTTCTCTAATCAAGTGATCATCCTTATATGCAATCATAGAAGCTCCAAAGGAATAACCGTAAGTGTTACCGTTTTCCTTTAGCATTTTGAAGAGGGCATCAAGGTCTGATCTCTTGATGTAGTCATCATTGCTGCGGGAGCTTGAGGCGCCTGTGTAAGCCACCAGAGACTTCCCATTCCCATCATTGCCTCCAAGCCCATCCACTTCACTGATCTTGCTGGTGCCAGCTCCGCTTGAACCTTCAGTCACATTTGCCCTTCCCTCACGCTCCTTCATGAACTTGGCCGGCTTGAGGTGTGGGTGCAGTATCCAGCATTGGCTCTTCTTATGACCATGCTTCTTGCAATGATCACAGTTGCCATTGAACTTCCTGTCCTCGTACTTCCCGTGAGATGCCTTGTTTGCTTGTGGAGCCTCGGTTGAATCCTCATGAGCTGCTTGATTGGCAAGAGAGAGCTCCCCCTTTCCTCCAAACAAACCCATGGATCCCTGCTCCCTTTGGATTTGTGCACACACCTCCTCAAGGTCCGGAAGCTTGTCTGACCTTAACATGTGCTGGATGAGCTGGGTGTAGGCCGGGTTCAGTGTGAGAAGCAGCCCAAAGACCTTGTCTTGCTCGCGCCTCTCATTCAGCTGATCTGGATCAGTTGTGCTCGGCCTCAGCATCTCCAGCTCTGACCATAAGGACCTGAACCTCCCCAAGTGCTTAGTGAACTCCATGTCCTCTTGTGCAAGACGGTTGATCGCTAGCTTCACTTCAAACACACGGCTGAGGTTGGAAGTGTTCCCATACACCTTCTTCAGCGTGTCCCACAGCTCCTTGGCTGATTCACAGTAGCTGTAGGCATCCAAGATAGCTGGGTCCAAGGATGCGTGTAGAACCGTCATCACCAGCATGTCTTCTTGTTGCCATTTCTCCACAGCCGCTTCATTGGAGACCTCTTCTTGATCTCCTCCCTGAGTAATGAGTTTCGGAGCCTCCCCTGTTGTGATGTGCCCCCACAAACCCTTACTTCCCACAGCAGTCTTCACCATCCGAGACCACACAAGGTAGTTGCTACCTTTGAAAGTAACCGCTACCTTCATCCTCATGTTCATCCCATGTTCCATCTTTGCTTGACTTGAAAACTTGATCTTGGATTTCGTACACACCAACCTTGAGTCTAGAATCACGCAAACCAACAGAACGTAGCACAGCTTCAACTAGAACGGACCACAGCTTCAACACCTTCAAGACTACTCGCGTGTAGCTTCAAAGACGTTTAGCTTGTAACTCTCTAAAGATCAAACCCCAGATTCAAATGAACCTGGCTCTGATACCATATGAGATTAAGAGATCCTTAGAGTAAACAGAATAAAGAGAGTGTTTAGGAAGTGATTAAGAGAAGTTTGTGAAAGATTAGGAGACTAGATAGAGCCGTTTAGTGTCTAAGAGAAAAGCATAGTGTCTAAGAGATTAGAGAGACTCAAACTGCATAATCTTCATTAGGGTTGATGAGTTACAATATATAGAGAGAGCATACAAGGGTTTTCGAAATCAAGAGAAGACTAAAGCATGTGAGGTCAATCAGGAGAGGATAAGCTCATTTGGACTAGCCAATTAGCTTCTCCACATGCGCGGAGTATCTGGCATCTTGGACCGAGATGCTCTTGCCTTTCCAGCTGTTCCAGCCTGTCAAGGCGCGCTCTACCTTATCCCTAAACGGTCTGATGCCTCAAGGTAAGTTCCTTCCCTTTACCTTAGTTACCGTGTTACTTGGCTGATGCAAGGTAAGTCTTGGTCGATGCTGGATGGTACGGACTGTACGGCTTGTACGGCCTTGTACGGACGTCCGTACCATGCTCTCCCTAAACTCTCTCAAGCTTCCTCATCTCCTTTCCTCTTCAACTCCTTAGCTCTTCATACATATATATCAGCTCAACTCAAACTTCATCCCAACTCCTATGAGATTTATTCAACTTCCTGGTGATTCTCCACCACTTTATGTATCCAAATCAAGCTTCTTACAAAGTGATTCATCCTGGTTTATTGGAACGACGAAGAAGCTGTCCTATTCCCAAACTGGGAAACTGGAATCACCTGATTAGAAAGTGGGATAACTTCTTCATCCCAACTCCTATGAGATTTATTCAACTTCCTGGTGATTCTCCACCACTTTATGTATCCAAATCAAGCTTCTTACAAAGTGATTCATCCTGGTTTGATTGGAACGACGAAGAAGCTGTCCTATTCCCAAACTGGGAAACTGGAATCACCTGATTAGAAAGTGGGATAACTTCTTCATCCCAACTCCTATGAGATTTATTCAACTTCCTGGTGATTCTCCACCACTTTATGTATCCAAATCAAGCTTCTTACAAAGTGATTCATCCTGGTTTGATTGGAACGACGAAGAAGCTGTCCTATTCCCAAACTGGGAAACTGGAATCACCTGATTTGAAAGTGGGATAACTTCTTCATCCCAACTCCTATGAGATTTATTCAACTTCCTGGTGATTCTCCACCACTTTATGTATCCAAATCAAGCTTCTTACAAAGTGATTCATCCTGGTTTGATTGGAACGACGAAGAAGCTGTCCTATTCCCAAACTGGGAAACTGGAATCACCTGATTTGAAAGTGGGATAACTTCTTCATCCCAACTCCTATGAGATTTATTCAACTTCCTGGTGATTCTCCACCACTTTATGTATCCAAATCAAGCTTCTTACAAAGTGATTCATCCTGGTTTGATTGGAACGACGAAGAAGCTGTCCTATTCCCAAACTGGGAAACTGGAATCACCTGATTAGAAAGTGGGATAACTTCTTCATCCCAACTCCTATGAGATTTATTCAACTTCCTGGTGATTCTCCACCACTTTATGTATCCAAATCAAGCTTCTTACAAAGTGATTCATCCTGGTTTGATTGGAACGACGAAGAAGCTGTCCTATTCCCAAACTGGGAAACTGGAATCACCTGATTAGAAAGTGGGATAACTTCTTCATCCCAACTCCTATGAGATTTATTCAACTTCCTGGTGATTCTCCACCACTTTATGTATCCAAATCAAGCTTCTTACAAAGTGATTCATCCTGGTTTGATTGGAACGACGAAGAAGCTGTCCTATTCCCAAACTGGGAAACTGGAATCACCTGATTAGAAAGTGGGATAACTTCTTCATCCCAACTCCTATGAGATTTATTCAACTTCCTGGTGATTCTCCACCACTTTATGTATCCAAATCAAGCTTCTTACAAAGTGATTCATCCTGGTTTGATTGGAACGACGAAGAAGCTGTCCTATTCCCAAACTGGGAAACTGGAATCACCTGATTTGAAAGTGGGATAACTTCTTCATCCCAACTCCTATGAGATTTATTCAACTTCCTGGTGATTCTCCACCACTTTATGTATCCAAATCAAGCTTCTTACAAAGTGATTCATCCTGGTTTGATTGGAACGACGAAGAAGCTGTCCTATTCCCAAACTGGGAAACTGGAATCACCTGATTAGAAAGTGGGATAACTTCTTCATCCCAACTCCTATGAGATTTATTCAACTTCCTGGTGATTCTCCACCACTTTATGTATCCAAATCAAGCTTCTTACAAAGTGATTCATCCTGGTTTGATTGGAACGACGAAGAAGCTGTCCTATTCCCAAACTGGGAAACTGGAATCACCTGATTAGAAAGTGGGATAACTTCTTCATCCCAACTCCTATGAGATTTATTCAACTTCCTGGTGATTCTCCACCACTTTATGTATCCAAATCAAGCTTCTTACAAAGTGATTCATCCTGGTTTGATTGGAACGACGAAGAAGCTGTCCTATTCCCAAACTGGGAAACTGGAATCACCTGATTAGAAAGTGGGATAACTTCTTCATCCCAACTCCTATGAGATTTATTCAACTTCCTGGTGATTCTCCACCACTTTATGTATCCAAATCAAGCTTCTTACAAAGTGATTCATCCTGGTTTGATTGGAACGACGAAGAAGCTGTCCTATTCCCAAACTGGGAAACTGGAATCACCTGATTTGAAAGTGGGATAACTTCTTCATCCCAACTCCTATGAGATTTATTCAACTTCCTGGTGATTCTCCACCACTTTATGTATCCAAATCAAGCTTCTTACAAAGTGATTCATCCTGGTTTGATTGGAACGACGAAGAAGCTGTCCTATTCCCAAACTGGGAAACTGGAATCACCTGATTAGAAAGTGGGATAACTTCTTCATCCCAACTCCTATGAGATTTATTCAACTTCCTGGTGATTCTCCACCACTTTATGTATCCAAATCAAGCTTCTTACAAAGTGATTCATCCTGGTTTGATTGGAACGACGAAGAAGCTGTCCTATTCCCAAACTGGGAAACTGGAATCACCTGATTAGAAAGTGGGATAACTTCTTCATCCCAACTCCTATGAGATTTATTCAACTTCCTGGTGATTCTCCACCACTTTATGTATCCAAATCAAGCTTCTTACAAAGTGATTCATCCTGGTTTGATTGGAACGACGAAGAAGCTGTCCTATTCCCAAACTGGGAAACTGGAATCACCTGATTAGAAAGTGGGATAACTTCTTCATCCCAACTCCTATGAGATTTATTCAACTTCCTGGTGATTCTCCACCACTTTATGTATCCAAATCAAGCTTCTTACAAAGTGATTCATCCTGGTTTGATTGGAACGACGAAGAAGCTGTCCTATTCCCAAACTGGGAAACTGGAATCACCTGATTAGAAAGTGGGATAACTTCTTCATCCCAACTCCTATGAGATTTATTCAACTTCCTGGTGATTCTCCACCACTTTATGTATCCAAATCAAGCTTCTTACAAAGTGATTCATCCTGGTTTGATTGGAACGACGAAGAAGCTGTCCTATTCCCAAACTGGGAAACTGGAATCACCTGATTAGAAAGTGGGATAACTTCTTCATCCCAACTCCTATGAGATTTATTCAACTTCCTGGTGATTCTCCACCACTTTATGTATCCAAATCAAGCTTCTTACAAAGTGATTCATCCTGGTTTGATTGGAACGACGAAGAAGCTGTCCTATTCCCAAACTGGGAAACTGGAATCACCTGATTAGAAAGTGGGATAACTTCTTCATCCCAACTCCTATGAGATTTATTCAACTTCCTGGTGATTCTCCACACTTTATGTATCCAAATCAAGCTTCTTACAAAGTGATTCATCCTGGTTTGATTGGAACGACGAAGAAGCTGTCCTATTCCCAAACTGGGAAACTGGAATCACCTGATTAGAAAGTGGGATAACTTCTTCATCCCAACTCCTATGAGATTTATTCAACTTCCTGGTGATTCTCCACCACTTTATGTATCCAAATCAAGCTTCTTACAAAGTGATTCATCCTGGTTTGATTGGAACGACGAAGAAGCTGTCCTATTCCCAAACTGGGAAACTGGAATCACCTGATTTGAAAGTGGGATAACTTCTTCATCCCAACTCCTATGAGATTTATTCAACTTCCTGGTGATTCTCCACCACTTTATGTATCCAAATCAAGCTTCTTACAAAGTGATTCATCCTGGTTTGATTGGAACGACGAAGAAGCTGTCCTATTCCCAAACTGGGAAACTGGAATCACCTGATTAGAAAGTGGGATAACTTCTTCATCCCAACTCCTATGAGATTTATTCAACTTCCTGGTGATTCTCCACCACTTTATGTATCCAAATCAAGCTTCTTACAAAGTGATTCATCCTGGTTTGATTGGAACGACGAAGAAGCTGTCCTATTCCCAAACTGGGAAACTGGAATCACCTGATTAGAAAGTGGGATAACTTCTTCATCCCAACTCCTATGAGATTTATTCAACTTCCTGGTGATTCTCCAACACTTTATGTATCCAAATCAAGCTTCTTACAAAGTGATTCATCCTGGTTTGATTGGAACGACGAAGAAGCTGTCCTATTCCCAAACTGGGAAACTGGAATCACCTGATTAGAAAGTGGGATAACTTCTTCATCCCAACTCCTATGAGATTTATTCAACTTCCTGGTGATTCTCCACCACTTTATGTATCCAAATCAAGCTTCTTACAAAGTGATTCATCCTGGTTTGATTGGAACGACGAAGAAGCTGTCCTATTCCCAAACTGGGAAACTGGAATCACCTGATTAGAAAGTGGGATAACTTCTTCATCCCAACTCCTATGAGATTTATTCAACTTCCTGGTGATTCTCCACCACTTTATGTATCCAAATCAAGCTTCTTACAAAGTGATTCATCCTGGTTTGATTGGAACGACGAAGAAGCTGTCCTATTCCCAAACTGGGAAACTGGAATCACCTGATTAGAAAGTGGGATAACTTCTTCATCCCAACTCCTATGAGATTTATTCAACTTCCTGGTGATTCTCCACCACTTTATGTATCCAAATCAAGCTTCTTACAAAGTGATTCATCCTGGTTTGATTGGAACGACGAAGAAGCTGTCCTATTCCCAAACTGGGAAACTGGAATCACCTGATTAGAAAGTGGGATAACTTCTTCATCCCAACTCCTATGAGATTTATTCAACTTCCTGGTGATTCTCCACCACTTTATGTATCCAAATCAAGCTTCTTACAAAGTGATTCATCCTGGTTTGATTGGAACGACGAAGAAGCTGTCCTATTCCCAAACTGGGAAACTGGAATCACCTGATTAGAAAGTGGGATAACTTCTTCATCCCAACTCCTATGAGATTTATTCAACTTCCTGGTGATTCTCCAACACTTTATGTATCCAAATCAAGCTTCTTACAAAGTGATTCATCCTGGTTTGATTGGAACGACGAAGAAGCTGTCCTATTCCCAAACTGGGAAACTGGAATCACCTGATTAGAAAGTGGGATAACTTCTTCATCCCAACTCCTATGAGATTTATTCAACTTCCTGGTGATTCTCCACCACTTTATGTATCCAAATCAAGCTTCTTACAAAGTGATTCATCCTGGTTTGATTGGAACGACGAAGAAGCTGTCCTATTCCCAAACTGGGAAACTGGAATCACCTGATTTGAAAGTGGGATAACTTCTTCATCCCAACTCCTATGAGATTTATTCAACTTCCTGGTGATTCTCCACCACTTTATGTATCCAAATCAAGCTTCTTACAAAGTGATTCATCCTGGTTTGATTGGAACGACGAAGAAGCTGTCCTATTCCCAAACTGGGAAACTGGAATCACCTGATTAGAAAGTGGGATAACTTCTTCATCCCAACTCCTATGAGATTTATTCAACTTCCTGGTGATTCTCCACCACTTTATGTATCCAAATCAAGCTTCTTACAAAGTGATTCATCCTGGTTTGATTGGAACGACGAAGAAGCTGTCCTATTCCCAAACTGGGAAACTGGAATCACCTGATTGAAAGTGGGATAACTTCTTCATCCCAACTCCTATGAGATTTATTCAACTTCCTGGTGATTCTCCACCACTTTATGTATCCAAATCAAGCTTCTTACAAAGTGATTCATCCTGGTTTGATTGGAACGACGAAGAAGCTGTCCTATTCCCAAACTGGGAAACTGGAATCACCTGATTTGAAAGTGGGATAACTTCTTCATCCCAACTCCTATGAGATTTATTCAACTTCCTGGTGATTCTCCACCACTTTATGTATCCAAATCAAGCTTCTTACAAAGTGATTCATCCTGGTTTGATTGGAACGACGAAGAAGCTGTCCTATTCCCAAACTGGGAAACTGGAATCACCTGATTAGAAAGTGGGATAACTTCTTCATCCCAACTCCTATGAGATTTATTCAACTTCCTGGTGATTCTCCACCACTTTATGTATCCAAATCAAGCTTCTTACAAAGTGATTCATCCTGGTTTGATTGGAACGACGAAGAAGCTGTCCTATTCCCAAACTGGGAAACTGGAATCACCTGATTTGAAAGTGGGATAACTTCTTCATCCCAACTCCTATGAGATTTATTCAACTTCCTGGTGATTCTCCAACACTTATGTATCCAAATCAAGCTTCTTACAAAGTGATTCATCCTGGTTTGATTGGAACGACGAAGAAGCTGTCCTATTCCCAAACTGGGAAACTGGAATCACCTGATTAGAAAGTGGGATAACTTCTTCATCCCAACTCCTATGAGATTTATTCAACTTCCTGGTGATTCTCCACCACTTTATGTATCCAAATCAAGCTTCTTACAAAGTGATTCATCCTGGTTTGATTGGAACGACGAAGAAGCTGTCCTATTCCCAAACTGGGAAACTGGAATCACCTGATTAGAAAGTGGGATAACTTCTTCATCCCAACTCCTATGAGATTTATTCAACTTCCTGGTGATTCTCCAACACTTTATGTATCCAAATCAAGCTTCTTACAAAGTGATTCATCCTGGTTTGATTGGAACGACGAAGAAGCTGTCCTATTCCCAAACTGGGAAACTGGAATCACCTGATTTGAAAGTGGGATAACTTCTTCATCCCAACTCCTATGAGATTTATTCAACTTCCTGGTGTTTCTCCACCACTTTATGTATCCAAATCAAGCTTCTTACAAAGTGATTCATCCTGGTTTGATTGGAACGACGAAGAAGCTGTCCTATTCCCAAACTGGGAAACTGGAATCACCTGATTTGAAAGTGGGATAACTTCTTCATCCCAACTCCTATGAGATTTATTCAACTTCCTGGTGATTCTCCACCACTTTATGTATCCAAATCAAGCTTCTTACAAAGTGATTCATCCTGGTTTGATTGGAACGACGAAGAAGCTGTCCTATTCCCAAACTGGGAAACTGGAATCACCTGATTAGAAAGTGGGATAACTTCTTCATCCCAACTCCTATGAGATTTATTCAACTTCCTGGTGATTCTCCAACACTTTATGTATCCAAATCAAGCTTCTTACAAAGTGATTCATCCTGGTTTGATTGGAACGACGAAGAAGCTGTCCTATTCCCAAACTGGGAAACTGGAATCACCTGATTTGAAAGTGGGATAACTTCTTCATCCCAACTCCTATGAGATTTATTCAACTTCCTGGTGATTCTCCACCACTTTATGTATCCAAATCAAGCTTCTTACAAAGTGATTCATCCTGGTTTGATTGGAACGACGAAGAAGCTGTCCTATTCCCAAACTGGGAAACTGGAATCACCTGATTAGAAAGTGGGATAACTTCTTCATCCCAACTCCTATGAGATTTATTCAACTTCCTGGTGATTCTCCAACACTTTATGTATCCAAATCAAGCTTCTTACAAAGTGATTCATCCTGGTTTGATTGGAACGACGAAGAAGCTGTCCTATTCCCAAACTGGGAAACTGGAATCACCTGATTGAAAGTGGGATAACTTCTTCATCCCAACTCCTATGAGATTTATTCAACTTCCTGGTGTTTCTCCACCACTTTATGTATCAAAATCAAGCTTCTTACAAAGTGATTCATCCTGGTTTGATTGGAACGACGAAGAAGCTGTCCTATTCCCAAACTGGGAAACTGGAATCACCTGATTTGAAAGTGGGATAACTTCTTCATCCCAACTCCTATGAGATTTATTCAACTTCCTGGTGATTCTCCAACACTTTATGTATCCAAATCAAGCTTCTTACAAAGTGATTCATCCTGGTTTGATTGGAACGACGGAGAAGCTGTCCTATTCCCAAACTGGGAAACTGGAATCACCTGATTAGAAAGTGGGATAACTTCTTCATCCCAACTCCTATGAGATTTATTCAACTTCCTGGTGTTTCTCCACCATTTATGTATCCAAATCAAGCTTCTTACAAAGTGACTCATCCTGGTTTGATTGGAACGACGAAGAACCTGTCCTATTCCCAAACTGGGAAACTGGAATCACCTGATTTGAAAGTGGGATAACTTCTTCATCCCAACTCCTATGAGATTTATTCAACTTCCTGGTGATTCTCCAACACTTAATGTATCCAAATCAAGCTTCTTACAAAGTGATTCATCCTGGTTTGATTGGAACGACGGAGAAGCTGTCCTATTCCCAAACTGGGAAACTAGAATCACCTGATTAGAAAGTGGGATAACTTCTTCATCCCAACTCCTATGAGATTTTTTCAACTTCCTGGTGTTTCTCCACCATTTTATGTATCAAAATCAAGCTTCTTACAAAGTGATTCATCCTGGTTTGATTGGAACGACGAAGAAGCTGTCCTATTCCCAAACTGGGAAACTGGAATCACCTGATTAGAAAGTGGGATAACTTCTTCATCCCAACTCCTGTGAGATTTATTCAACTTCCTGGTGATTCTCCAACACTTTATGTATCCAAATCAAGCTTCTTACAAAGTGATTCATCCTGGTTTGATTGGAACGACGAAGAAGCTGTCCTATTCCCAAACTGGGTAACTGGTATCACCTGATTTGAAAGTGGGATAACTTCTTCATCCCAACTCCTATGAGATTTATTCAACTTCCTGGTGTTTCCACACCATTTTATGTATCAAAATCAAGCTTCTTACAAAGTGATTCATCCTGGTTTGATTGGATTGACGAAGAAGCTGTCCTATTCTCAAACTGGGAAACTGGAATCACCTGATTTGAAAGTGGGATAACTTCTTCACCCCAACTCCTATGAGATTTATTCAACTTCCTGGTGATTCTCCAACACTTAATGTATCCAAATCAAGCTTCTTACAAAGTGATTCATCCTGGTTTGATTGGAACGACGGAGAAGCTGTCCTATTCCCAAACTGGAAAACTGGAATCACCTGATTAGAAAGTGGGATAACTTCTTCATCCCAACTCCTATGAGATTTATTCAACTTCCTGGTGATTCTCCAACACTTTATGTATCCAAATCAAGCTTCTTACAAAGTGATTCATCCTGGTTTGATTTGAACGACGAAGAAGCTGTCCTATTCCCAAACTGGGAAACTGGAATCACCTGATTTGAAAGTGGGATAACTTCTTCATCCCAACTCCTATGAGATTTATTCAACTTCCTGGTGTTTCCCCACCATTTTATGTATCAAAATCAAGCTTCTTACAAAGTGATTCATCCTGGTTTGATTGGATTGACGAAGAAGCTGTCCTATTCCCAAACTGGGAAACTAGAATCACCTGATTTGAAAGTGGGATAACTTCTTCATCCCAACTCCTATGAGATTTATTCAACTTCCTGGTGATTCTCCAACACTTTGTATCCAAATCAAGCTTCTTACAAAGTGATTCATCCTGGTTTGATTGGAACGACGGAGAAGCTGTCCTATTCCCAAACTGGGAAACTGGAATCACCTGATTAGAAAGTGGGATAACTTCTTCATCCCAACTCCTATGAGATTTATATAACTTCTTGGTGTTTCTCCACCATTTTATGTATCCAAATCAAGCTTCTTTAATGAACTCCTAGGATGTTTCTTTGGATTGAACTGGATAGATCCTTGTATAAACGAATCAGAGACTCAAGTTTATCAAGGTGATGGATCGTATGGTGACACAAAGAGTTGCGGAATGGCTCCTTGATACTCCTAGATGACTAGCTTGGATATTACACACCAAAATAGACACCCTTAGTTGTTGGATATGACATACCAACGAGATTCACTCAAGACTTGATAAGAAGTAAAGAGAGAACAAAGAAATCTGATAGATTTTGTAGAAAAAAGATTGTGATTTTTTTTTTTTTTTTTTTTGTCGTCTACCCATCTAAACTAGATCAAGTGGAGAACAGACGTGCCGATTCTCCGAAGAGCATCTCCATCTGTCCGGGTCTGATCTATATGGGAAAAAGCATAGCCCCTCGTTCTTGCTTCTTTTGCTAGCGCGTCTGCTCGGCCATTTCTACTCCGAGGAATATGAGACAAACTCACATCCTCGAAGTTTTCCTGTAACCTCTGGAACACCTCAATCTCTGTTGCGAATGCTGGCCAGTCCACCGGGTTTGTTGTCATGTCCACTAAATCTGAGCAGTCCGTCTCGAACCGTATCGAGGTTATTCCTCTGTCTCGCATACATGAAGCTGCCCAAAGTAAACCTTCCATCTCAGCATGCAAAGCTGAGAGGCTCC
Source organism: Brassica napus (assembly GCF_020379485.1). Classification (NCBI taxonomy): domain Eukaryota; kingdom Viridiplantae; phylum Streptophyta; class Magnoliopsida; order Brassicales; family Brassicaceae; genus Brassica; species Brassica napus. The sequence goes on along the minus strand of NW_026016611.1, from coordinate 94,782 downwards.
GGTTACACGCTCGTAATCCGCAATACTCCGAGCCCATTTCATCCCTAAGACTCCACCCTAAGCCACTAACGCTGCCATTATTGATCCATGATGCATCAATTTGACAGGTAGGGATTCGGGGTATCCAGGAGGGCTGTATCTCAACCTCTATAGTAAGAGGAACATCATGATCCTCATATGTTTCCTCCTTCTCATTAGCCTTCTTCCAACATTCTGCCTCGAGAGACGCATGTTGGAGAGTAGCCAATGGAGATACGTCTTTACCATTAAAGAGTTTGTCGTTCCTCGCCTTCCAAATGTACCAACAGATCCATGGGAAGGTATCGAATTGTGGTCTCAGCGGAGCCACCTCTTTTCTCTTCCAAAACAGAAAGTTCATGTTTTGGTATACTGATGTACTCGGGAAGTAACCCGGAAGGGACGGATAGTCCGATAAAGCCCAAACCTGTAGAGCAGGGGGACATTCAAAAAGAAGATGATTAATCGACTCCACTGGGCCAGCACATCTAGGACAACTCCTATCGGTGCCCAGGTGTCTATACATGAGCCTTTCGGCAGTCGCCACACAACCCGAGATAACCTGCCACAAAAAATGCTTCATCTTACTTGGGGCCTTTATCTTCCACACATGACTCTGTAGGCTCGTGATACTTGGTTCCAAAACCCCTTCCTGTGAAAGACTCAACTTGGTCATCCGGAGTAGGTTATAGCCGGTTTTAACTGAATAAACTCCTGATTTTGTGTGGTTCCAAACATATCCATCCGGAACACGAGAGCGAGGAAGTTTCAGCCCAAGTATCAAATGGATATCATCTGGGTGAAAGAACTCACGTAAAAGTTGTATATCCCACTCCTTGGTATCATTCCTAATAAAGGACTGAACAAGAAGTTGGGGTAGTCTGTATACAATGTGGTCGGCGGGTCTAGGTGGTCGAGCCACTGTATCTGGAACCCAAGACTCACTCCAAACCCTCGTATCTTGACCTGTGCCGATCGTTTTCCGTAAGCCAGATATGAGTAGAGGTTTTGCTGCCATGATACTACGCCATCCATATGATGGTGAGTATGTACGTCTATCTTCCAAAGGAGAAGTGTGATTATAGTACCTTCCTTTTAGCACACGCGCTAATAAGGAGTTCGGGTAATGAATTAGTCTCCACAATTGTTTTGCAAGAAGCGCTATATTGAAATCATGAAGATCGCGAAAACCTAATCCCCCCAAATCCTTAGGGGTACAGATCTCGTCCCATGCTATCCAATGTAAACCTCTGCTGTTTTGTTTTGAACTCCACCAAAAATTAGACGTTGTGCTCCTTAGTTTATTGGTAATGCCTTGTGGAAGCAAGTAGCACGACATAACAAAAGTCGGGGCTGCTTGAGCCACAGACTTGACTTGAACTTCTTTTCCTCCTTTGGAAAGGAGTCTCGATGACCAAGTGTTGACTCGCCCATTGAACCGATCTTGTACAAAGGAGAATACTTTCATCTTCGAGCCACCGATTTGTTCTGGTAATCCAAGGTACATCCCCATGCCTCCTTCTGAAGAGAAACCTAAGACATGTTTTATATCTTGCTTCCGAGAATACTCCACTCGGTTTCCAAAAAACATCGATGATTTAGACGCATTTAGCCGTTGTCCTGATGCCTTCCCATATATATCTAGAATGTCCATGATCTCCTTGCATTGGCTTAATTCCGCCTTACAGAAGAAAAGACTGTCATCTGCAAAAAGAAGGTGAGAGATCCTTGGGCTCGCCCTAGCAACCCGGAGACCTACAATCTTTTTTTCTGCTTCCGCTCCATTCAAAAGTGAGATCAACGCCTCTGTACACAGGATGAACAAAAGGGGGAGAGGGGGTCTCCTTGTCTTAAACCTCTCTTTGGTAGGATTCTCCCTCTTGGTTGCCCGTTGACTAAGACTTGATATGAGACCGACGTGACACAACACATAATGAGGTCAACCAGTCTTTCATCAAAGCCCATCTTCAGCATCAAAGCTGTTAAGAAACTCCACTCCACTCTATCATAAGCTTTGCTCATATCTGTTTTAATAGCCATGAAGTCTTCCCTACATCGATGGTTTGTCCGTAGGGCATGGAAGTTTTCTTGTGCTATCAGAATGTTATCAGTAATTAAACGTTTTGCCACAAAGGCAGATTGTGTCTCTGAGATCAATCGCGGGATAACTCTCTTAAGTCTCTTGCATAAAAGCTTAGATATAATCTTGTAGCTAACATTACAAAGACTAATAGGTCTGAACTCAGACATGTCTCGAGGTTTCTTCTTCTTCGGAATGAGACAGATATTGGTTTGGTTCAATAATGGGTCAAAACTACCCGTCGCAAAGAAATCTCGGACAAGTCTAATAATGTCTTGCCGCATCTCCCGCCAAAATTTTTGAAATAATTTACTAGTCATGCCATCTGGACCGGGTGCTTTATCCGGGTTAATGTCGAATAGAGCTCTTCTAATTTCTTGTTCCGACGGTTCCTCTAAAAGTAACCTATTGTCGGTATCAGACACCTTTTCCGACATAAAACGGAGGGAGGTATCTAGCTCTGTTGGCGAGGAGGTAGAGAAAAGATCTCGAAAGTATTGAACAGCCACGTTCTCCACTTCGATTTCACTCTCTACCAGCTTCCCATGTTTGTCTTTGATACTAACTATCCGATTTTGAGCTCTTCGTTGTTTTGTAGTGGCATGATGAAATTTTGTGTTCCTGTCCCCATCTTTGTGCCACTGATCCCTGCTTTTTGTTCCCAGAAATAATTTTCTTCTTGAAAAGCCAAAATCAGTTGTATCCTCAAATCCTCCAGTTCTTCTGTTGTGGTGAATTCATCGTCTTGTGCCAAGTCTATCTTATCCTTTAACTCCTTAATCAAAATAGAAGAGTTTGAAGGATTTTGCTTTTTCCACGAACTGATTTTTTTCCGACATGAGGTAACTTTTTGATGAAAATTCCTCATTGGAATTTCATCAAATTGTCCCCATCCCGAGATTACCGCTTCCTTGAATCCTGGTTTTCCGATCCATCTCTTGTCAAAGCGGAAATTTTTTCGTGTCCTCCTAACACTAGACTGAATCCGTGCTACGACCGGTCTGTGGTCAGATCCCCACAGTTGTAGAAATTCTACAACAGAATGAGTAAATAAAGCATGCCATTCTTCATTTGCCACTGCTCTATCGAGTTTACATTTAACTTTTCCGGATCGTCTTTTTCCTACCCACGAGAATGAGTTTCCTTTGTAAGGAAAGTCAAGCATTCCACAATTTTCTAACATGGTTCGGAAAGGGAGAAAAGAGCTCTCTAAACGACGTCTTCCTCCCCTCTTCTCATGGTTTCCAGTGATCTCATTGAAATCTCCAATCATAAACCAAGCTTTACTACGTGTTGTACTCATGCGTGACAATCGTTCCCAAACCAGGTCTCGATGCCTAACAACAGGGTCACCATACACAAAAGTCATGAAAATATCATGTCCTTCAAATCTTGTTTCAATATCAATCATGTGAGCATCCGCATACAAGATAGTAACCGAAGGATCATCCATATAAAAAAGTGCTAGACCACCACTTCGTCCACGAGGCTCAACGGTATAAACTTGATCATAACCATAAGATACTTGCAAATTTTGCAGAACATGTCGATTATTTTTTTGTCTCTGATAGAAATAAAAATCTAGGAAGAAAACAATGATACAACTCATCAAGATGTTCCTTCGTTAGATCAGCTCCCACTCCTTGACAATTCCATGCCACCGCATTCATTCTAAAATTATTGGTTTCAAGAGATTTATATGTATACTGGACACATCAACATCGGTTAAAAAACTAATGTGATGAGCCAGAATAAACTACTTGTTGATATGGAAGCAAGCCTGTATGGACTTTATCACCGGGATGTAAGACCTGCAAGCTTTGTTGCTGCAACCGTAGTTTTTATCGTAGCTCCACGAAGATTCAATCACCACCAGGAAAAGAAATCTTGAGCGAAGAGATAGTAATTTCTTTTTCTGTTTTTTTTTTTTAAACTACAAATCAGCTTTTGAGAATCAAAAATCTGAGAAAATCAAGTCATCATCTTCTTCCTCTTGCCCGTGAGACTGATTGGTTTGCATTATTATTTTTCTTTAGAATAAGATTCACCATGGTTACTCATTAACGAGAGTTTGGAATTACGAAGAGATCTTTGAAGTTTGATAAACTTTGTTCAGATCGAAGAAAGCAAAACGTTTTAGTCACCCACGACTTATAAACGTTGCTTTTTTAACAGTAAAATCAAATGATTCCTGAGCAGAACGGCGGAGCTCCGGCGAAGACCACCGTCCTTTTTAAGAGCTCAGACTTAACTTTTTTAGGAAAGCCAATTACTCTAACTTGAAAAGGACCTCGCTAGATCTGGATTAAGACAATGGAGAGAGTGAAGATGGAGGCGGTGGCTTTCACGGAGTTGGTTTCCAGCAAGATGGCCACCAGTGACAAAATGAGGATTTTGGTGTCCAAGCTTCACAGATCTCCGCCAAACTCTTCAGCTGCTAAGAGCGAGAGATGATGGGGAAGAATCAGTGAGGCAGAGACTATCCAGATCTGTTGTTTTCAGGCCAAAAAAGAGCCGGCACGGAGGAGCCGTACACTCGGTCCGTTCTCTCTTCTCTATATTGTGATTAAAAGAGAGAACGCAAACAAACTTATATAGAGAAGTATGGAACAGGCTCCATATTCTCGAGATCATTAAAGGGAACAGGCTCCCTTGGAACTACAACAAAGACTAAAGACTTATTCAAATTCGAAAAGAGTTTTAAAACATGAAATAAAAACCATAGTTTAAAAATAACATAAGGTGGAACCATGATACATCATCTAAGGTTTATGTAAGTAACTTGTGGCCTCATTAAAAACCTGCCTTTGGAAAACCCAATGGGACAAAACCAAAGGTTAGGAAAAGAGCACACACAAGCACTTGCTTAGATGATGATCAGTTTGAAACCATTGCTTGAATGGTGATAAGAGTGTCTTGATTGATCAAACGTCCATCAAGGCCGTCTTCTTGCTTCCATGAGATCATAAGTAGACTTCCAACAGCTTCTTTGAGTCTTCTAGCTTTGGCGCGAGTGATGGGACCTGGTGGAATGACTAAGGCATCATCTTCTTCCCTTGATTTGTCTTTGAACTCTTCATCTCCATCCTTGTGCCGGTCCATGATCATATCATCCCCTCCCTCTTGAAAAGGATTTGTCCTCAAATCTGGCTCATCTGCAAAATAAGGAATCAAGTCAGTGATATTAAAACTATTGCTCACATCATACCTTCCTTGGAGATCCAGCTTGTAAGCATTGTTGCCGATTTTCTTTATGATCTCAAATGGTCCATCAATCCTTGGCATGAGCTTGGATTTCCTCTCATTAGGAAATCTTTCTTTCCTTAGGTGAATCCAGACTTGATCACCCACTTCAAAGACTCTTTCACGCCTCCCCTTGTTTGCTTGTTTGGCATATTGCTTAGTCTTCTCTTCTATGTTGCGCCTTGCTTGTTCATGAAGTTGTTGTACCTTCTCTGCCTTCTTCTTGCCATCAAGACTAACTCTTTCACACTCAGGTAAAGGTATTAGATCCAAAGGAGAGATGGGATTGAACCCATAAACAATTTCAAATGGAGAAAACTTAGTAGCAGAATGCACAGCATGATTATATGCAAATTCACAATGAGGCAAACAATCTTCCCATGATTTCAAGTTCTTCTTTATAATTGCACGCAAGAGTGTACCAAGAGTTCTATTAACTACTTCAGTCTGACCATCAGTTTGTGGGTGACAAGTAGTAGAAAATAATAGCTTAGTGCCTAGTTTAGACCAGAGAGTTTTCCAAAAGTAGCTTAGAAACTTAGTATCTCTATCAGATACAATAGTCTTAGGCATGCCATGTAAACGCACAATCTCCTTAAAGAACAAGTTAGCTACATGCAATGCATCATCAGTTTTATGACAAGCAATGAAGTGTGCCATCTTAGAAAATCTATCAACTACCACAAAGATTGAATCTTTACCAGTACGAGTTCTAGGCAATCCAACAATGAAGTCCATAGAGATATCATTCCAAGGATGATAAGGGATGGGTAAAGGAGTGTACAAACCATGGTTTTGGACTTTGGACTTAGCTTGTTTACAAGTTGCACACCTTTCACAAAGTCTTTCCACATCTCTTTTCATCCGCGGCCAGTAGAAGTGATCCTGCAAGGTCTTGAGAGTTTTTGCGACACCAAAATGTCCCATGAGGCTTCCTCCATGAGATTCCCTAACAAATAAATCTCTCAAAGAACAATTAGGCACACAAAGTCTATTATCATAGAAAAGAAATCCATCCTGCCTAAAGTAATGTCCAGCAGCAAATTTCTCACAAGACTTATAAGCATCTTTAAATTCAGGATCATTCTCATACATTACTTTAATCTGCTCAAATCCTAATAGCTTAACATCAAGAGTGTTCAAGAGAACATACCTTCTGGATAGTGCATCAGCAACTATGTTTTCCTTACCTTGTTTATACTTGATGACATAAGGAAATGTCTCAATGAACTCAACCCACCTTGCGTGTCTCTTGCTGAGTTTGTTTTGGCTTTTAAGGTACTTGAGAGACTCATGATCAGTGTGAATGACAAACTCCTTGGGCCATAGGTAATGCTGCCATGTCTGCAAAGCCCTCACCAAAGCGTAGAGTTCCTTGTCATAAGTAGCATAGTTGAGAGTCGCTCCTCCTAGTTTCTCACTGAAATATGCTATGGGTCTCTTCTCCTGCATAAGAACAGCACCAATTCCAATTCCTGAAGCATCACATTCAATTTCAAAAGTTTTATTGAAATCAGGAAGTATAAGAAGAGGGGCATTAGTAAGCTTCTCTTTTAGGCATTGAAAGGCAAGTTCTTGTGCTTCTCCCCATTTGAATCCAACTTCTTTCTTGATCACCTCAGTCAATGGAGCGGCTATGGTGCTAAAATCTTTTACAAACCGTCGGTAGAAGCCAGCTAATCCATGGAAGCTTCGCACTTCACTGATGGTTTTAGGAATCGGCCACTCTTGTATTGCTTTCACCTTCTCTTGATCTACCTTTACTCCATCTGCACTCACAACAAAGCCTAGAAAAACCAAGTGATCCGTTCCAAAAGTACACTTCTTAAGGTTAGCAAAAAGAGATTCCTTTCTAAGCACATCAAGAACAGCTCTAAGATGTCCTATATGATCATTAAAGCTCTTACTGTATACAAGGATGTCATCAAAGTATACCACAACAAATATGCCAATGAATGATCTAAGAACATGATTCATTAATCTCATGAATGTACTAGGTGCATTGGTTAATCCAAATGGCATGACTAACCACTCATAAAGACCATGTTTAGTTTTGAATGCAGTTTTCCATTCATCTCCTTCTTTCATCCTAATCTGATGGTATCCACTTTTCAAATCAATCTTAGAAAATATGCAGGAACCATGCAATTCATCAAGCATATCATCTAATCTAGGAATAGGATGGCGATACTTTACAGTGATGTTGTTGATGGCTCTACAATCAACACACATGCGCCAGCTTCCATCCTTCTTAGGCACAAGAAGCACTGGTACTGCACATGGGCTCATGCTCTCACGGATATGCCCCTTTGCCATCAACTCCTCAACTTGTTTTTGCAGTTCTTTAGTCTCCACGGGATTAGTCCTATAAGCTGGCCTATTTGGAAGTGTAGAACCAGGGACAAAATCAATCTGATGCTCAATCCCTCTAAGAGGTGGAAGACCAATTGGATTATCTTCAGGAAATACATCTTCAAATTCCTGTAAAAGACACTTAATTTCACTCGGATATACCGGTGTTGGGTCAGTAACATTCAAAAGAGACTCTTTAAAGATAAGTAAAAGAATAGATTGATGAGCATTGAGAGTTCTTTTGATTTCACCCGATTTGGCATAGAGACTATGCTGCTTCTTTGATTCAGGTTTGAGGTCTATTTCTTTCTTCTTTTGTAGCTGCAGTTGATCTTGATGAACTTCCTTTGGTGTTAGAGGAACCAGCACAGTCTTCTTTCCTTTGAACTCAAACGTGTGCTTGTTGGTGTAGCCATCATGTATCACTCGTCTATCTGATTGCCATGGCCGACCAAGAAGGATATGTCCAGCTTCCATAGGCAATACATCACAGAGAACCTCATCCTCATACCTTCCAATTGCAATGGGAACCGAAACCTGACTAGAAACCCTCATTTCTCCTTCTTCATTCAACCATTGAAGCCGGTAGGGCTTTGGATGTTTCTGTACTTGGAGGCCAAGCTTCTTTACCATAGTTTCACTAGCTACATTCACACAACTTCCTCCATCAATGATAAGACTACAGACCTTTCCTTGCACAAGGCACCGAGTGTAGAATAGATTCTCTCTCTGTTCTTGCTCTTCAGCTTTACTTTGCAAACTCAAAGTTCTTCTAGCCACCAATAACCTTCCTTTCACGGGTTCTTCTTCATATTCTTCTTCAATAAGCGCCTTACACTCAGACTCTGAAAGCTCATCCTCAGATTCATACTCTCCATTCTCAAGAAGAATCATGATTCTTTTATTGGTGCACTCATTTGCATAATGGCCTCTACCCTGACACTTAAAGCACTTAACATCTCTAGCTCTTGCACTTGAAACCTCGGCCTTTCCTTTATCCTTGCTGTAAAAGGAATTTGGCTTTGAGTCTTCTTTCAGTTGCGGTTTGCTTTCCTTTTGATAGCTAGACTTTTCTTCTTTAGTTCCCTGAAGTCTGGTGTTGTAACGAGAATGAGAATGGCCCTTCCTCTTAACTTGTTGCTCAACTAGTATAGCTTTGTGAAGCATCTCTTCTATCTCCACATAGTGCTGCATCTCAACATTATCTTGTATCTCTCGGTTGAGACCTCCTAAGAACCTAGCCATAGTAGCTTCTTTATCTTCAGAAACACGAGCTCTCAGCATCAACAGCTCCATGTCTTGATAGTATTCTTCAACAGATCGAGATCCTTGGGTGAGTCTTCTTAACTTCTGGTGCAAGTCGCGATGATAGTGATTTGGCACAAATCTTTTACGCATGAGAGCCTTCATCTCGTGCCATGTTTCAACGGGATACTCTTGGTTAAGTCTCCTGGTAGTCACAAGCTGGTCCCACCAACTCAGCGCATAGTCATGGAACTCAGTTGCTGCTATCTGAATTCTTTGGGCATTGGTGTAGTGCTTACAGTTAAACACCAACTCCATCTTCTTTTCCCATTCCAAGTAAGCATCCGGATCAACTTTGCCATGGAAAGGAGGTATCTTCAGCTTTAAACCAGCAAGATCATCTCTGTAAGTTCTCCTTTCATCATGATCTCTTCTATGTCTCCTTCTACTATCTCTAGAAGAGGAACTGCTGTGCGTGGCTCGGTTACGCTCATAGTAGTGGTCTGTTTCTTGTGATTCAGCATGCTCTCTCGGGGTTTCATCACGTCTTTCTCGTCTAGACTCATTGCTATGACCTTGGCCCGTAGCTTGCCTTATCTCTTGCCTTATTTCATCGCGAAGTTCCTTCATACTGCTCTTGATCATATCAGCAACGGTAGTGATCATCGTTTGGTTTAATTGCTCAGTCATCTGATCTCTCAATAACTTGTTCTGTCTCACGAGTTCTGCTTCATCTTCCGACTCTCTCACCATGGTACCTGATTCAGAAAACACTCAAACAAGTAAGATGTTCACAAGAATCAAATCAGAACAATTAGTCGACGCGGAAACAACTTTCAAAAGATTCAAAAGATAGAAAACTTGCAGATCACGGATTAGAGAATTCAAATCGACAAGACTAAGATTAGATCTATCAATTTTGGATTTATGCAGATCAGATTCAAGACAAATAAGAACAGATCTATCACAGAAACAACACAAATCAAGTTATTCAGCAAGTGATTCGACAGATCAAGCGATTCGATTACTTCCTTCACACGGATCGGATGAGTTTGATTCAAAATATGATAAGAACACTTAGATCTAATAGGATTCAACACAGACGATTAGCAATCAGGTGATATGCTACTCAGATGATACGAGAAACAACAACAGATCGCAGATCTATCAATGGTAATCAAAGAAGTTGAAAAGTTTATTTGAAACAAAGAGAAATCGAAAACTTCCCAATCCAAAGCAGCTCTGATACCACTTAATGAACTCCTAGGATGCTTCTTTGGATTGAATTGGATAGATCCTTGTATAAACGAATCAGAGACTCAAGTTTATCAAGGTGATGGATCGTTTGGTGACACAAAGAGTTGCGGAATGGCTCCTTGATACTCCTAGATGACTAGCTTGGATATTACACACCAAAATAGACACCCTTAGTTGTTGGATATGACACACCAACGAGATTCACTCAAGACTTGATGAGAAGTAAAGAGAGAACAAAGAAATCTGATAGATTTGTAGAAAAAAGATTGTGATTAAAAGAGAGAACGCAAACACACTTATATAGAGAAGTATGGAACAGGCTCCATATTCTCGAGATCATTAAAGGGAACAGGCTCCCTTGGAACTACAACAAAGACTAAAGACTTATTCAAATTCGAAAAGAGTTTTTAAAACATGAAATAAAAACCATAGTTTAAAAATAACCTAAGGTGGAACCGTGATACATCATCTAAGGTTTATGTAAGTAACTTGTGGCCTCATTAAAAACCTTCCTTTGGAAAACCCAATGGGACAAAACCAAAGGCTAGGAAAAGAGCACACACAAGCACTTGCTTAGATGATGATCAGTTTGAAACCATTGCTTGAATGGTGATAAGAGTGTCTTGATTGATCAAACGTCCATCAAGACCGTCTTCTTGCTTCCATGAGATCATAAGTAGACTTCCAACAGCTTCTTTGAGTCTTCTAGCTTTGGCGCGAGTGATGGGACCTGGTGGAATGACTAAGGCATCATCTTCTTCCCTTGATTGGTCTTTGAACTCTTTATCTCCATCCTTGTGCCGGTCCATGATCATATCATGATTCATCCTGGTTTGATTGGAACGACGAAGAAGCTGTCCTATTCCCAAACTGGGAAACTGGAATCACCTGATTAGAAAGTGGGATAACTTCTTCATCCCAACTCCTATGAGATTTATTCAACTTCCTGGTGATTCTCCAACACTTTATGTATCCAAATCAAGCTTCTTACAAAGTGATTCATCCTGGTTTGATTGGAACGACGAAGAAGCTGTCCTATTCCCAAACTGGGAAACTGGAATCACCTGATTAGAAAGTGGGATAACTTCTTCATCCCAACTCCTATGAGATTTATTCAACTTCCTGGTGTTTCTCCACCACTTTATGTATCCAAATCAAGCTTCTTACAAAGTGATTCATCCTGGTTTGATTGGAACGACGAAGAAGCTGTCCTATTCCCAAACTGGGAAACTGGAATCACCTGATTTGAAAGTGGGATAACTTCTTCATCCCAACTCCTATGAGATTTATTCAACTTCCTGGTGATTCTCCAACACTTTATGTATCCAAATCAAGCTTCTTACAAAGTGATTCATCCTGGTTTGATTGGAACGACGAAGAAGCTGTCCTATTCCCAAACTGGGAAACTGGAATCACCTGATTAGAAAGTGGGATAACTTCTTCATCCCAACTCCTATGAGATTTATTCAACTTCCTGGTGATTCTCCACCACTTTATGTATCCAAATCAAGCTTCTTACAAAGTGATTCATCCTGGTTTGATTGGAACGACGAAGAAGCTGTCCTATTCCCAAACTGGGAAACTGGAATCACCTGATTAGAAAGTGGGATAACTTCTTCATCCCAACTCCTATGAGATTTATTCAACTTCCTGGTGATTCTCCAACACTTTATGTATCCAAATCAAGCTTCTTACAAAGTGATTCATCCTGGTTTGATTGGAACGACGAAGAAGCTGTCCTATTCCCAAACTGGGAAACTGGAATCACCTGATTAGAAAGTGGGATAACTTCTTCATCCCAACTCCTATGAGATTTATTCAACTTCCTGGTGTTTCTCCACCACTTTATGTATCCAAATCAAGCTTCTTACAAAGTGATTCATCCTGGTTTGATTGGAACGACGAAGAAGCTGTCCTATTCCCAAACTGGGAAACTGGAATCACCTGATTTGAAAGTGGGATAACTTCTTCATCCCAACTCCTATGAGATTTATTCAACTTCCTGGTGATTCTCCAACACTTTATGTATCCAAATCAAGCTTCTTACAAAGTGATTCATCCTGGTTTGATTGGAACGACGAAGAAGCTGTCCTATTCCCAAACTGGGAAACTGGAATCACCTGATTAGAAAGTGGGATAACTTCTTCATCCCAACTCCTATGAGATTTATTCAACTTCCTGGTGTTTCTCAACCACTTTATGTATCCAAATCAAGCTTCTTACAAAGTGATTCATCCTGGTTTGATTGGAACGACGAAGAAGCTGTCCTATTCCCAAACTGGGAAACTGGAATCACCTGATTAGAAAGTGGGATAACTTCTTCATCCCAACTCCTATGAGATTTATTCAACTTCCTGGTGATTCTCCACCACTTTATGTATCCAAATCAAGCTTCTTACAAAGTGATTCATCCTGGTTTGATTGGAACGACGAAGAAGCTGTCCTATTCCCAAACTGGGAAACTGGAATCACCTGATTTGAAAGTGGGATAACTTCTTCATCCCAACTCCTATGAGATTTATTCAACTTCCTGGTGTTTCTCCACCACTTTATGTATCCAAATCAAGCTTCTTACAAAGTGATTCATCCTGGTTTGATTGGAACGACGAAGAAGCTGTCCTATTCCCAAACTGGGAAACTGGAATCACCTGATTTGAAAGTGGGATAACTTCTTCATCCCAACTCCTATGAGATTTATTCAACTTCCTGGTGATTCTCCACCACTTTATGTATCCAAATCAAGCTTCTTACAAAGTGATTCATCCTGGTTTGATTGGAACGACGAAGAAGCTGTCCTATTCCCAAACTGGGAAACTGGAATCACCTGATTTGAAAGTGGGATAACTTCTTCATCCCAACTCCTATGAGATTTATTCAACTTCCTGGTGATTCTCCAACACTTTATGTATCCAAATCAAGCTTCTTACAAAGTGATTCATCCTGGTTTGATTGGAACGACGAAGAAGCTGTCCTATTCCCAAACTGGGAAACTGGAATCACCTGATTAGAAAGTGGGATAACTTCTTCATCCCAACTCCTATGAGATTTATTCAACTTCCTGGTGTTTCTCCACCATTTATGTATCCAAATCAAGCTTCTTACAAAGTGATTCATCCTGGTTTGATTGGAACGACGAAGAAGCTGTCCTATTCCCAAACTGGGAAACTGGAATCACCTGATTTGAAAGTGGGATAACTTCTTCATCCCAACTCCTATGAGATTTATTCAACTTCCTGGTGATTCTCCAACACTTTATGTATCCAAATCAAGCTTCTTACAAAGTGATTCATCCTGGTTTGATTGGAACGACGAAGAAGCTGTCCTATTCCCAAACTGGGAAACTGGAATCACCTGATTAGAAAGTGGGATAACTTCTTCATCCCAACTCCTATGAGATTTATTCAACTTCCTGGTGTTTCTCCACCATTTATGTATCCAAATCAAGCTTCTTACAAAGTGATTCATCCTGGTTTGATTGGAACGACGAAGAAGCTGTCCTATTCCCAAACTGGGAAACTGGAATCACCTGATTAGAAAGTGGGATAACTTCTTCATCCCAACTCCTATGAGATTTATTCAACTTCCTGGTGATTCTCCAACACTTTATGTATCCAAATCAAGCTTCTTACAAAGTGATTCATCCTGGTTTGATTGGAACGACGAAGAAGCTGTCCTATTCCCAAACTGGGAAACTGGAATCACCTGATTTGAAAGTGGGATAACTTCTTCATCCCAACTCCTATGAGATTTATTCAACTTCCTGGTGATTCTCCAACACTTTATGTATCCAAATCAAGCTTCTTACAAAGTGATTCATCCTGGTTTGATTGGAACGACGAAGAAGCTGTCCTATTCCCAAACTGGGAAACTGGAATCACCTGATTAGAAAGTGGGATAACTTCTTCATCCCAACTCCTATGAGATTTATTCAACTTCCTGGTGATTCTCCAACACTTTATGTATCCAAATCAAGCTTCTTACAAAGTGATTCATCCTGGTTTGATTGGAACGACGAAGAAGCTGTCCTATTCCCAAACTGGGAAACTGGAATCACCTGATTTGAAAGTGGGATAACTTCTTCATCCCAACTCCTATGAGATTTATTCAACTTCCTGGTGTTTCTCCACCACTTTATGTATCCAAATCAAGCTTCTTACAAAGTGATTCATCCTGGTTTGATTGGAACGACGAAGAAGCTGTCCTATTCCCAAACTGGGAAACTGGAATCACCTGATTTGAAAGTGGGATAACTTCTTCATCCCAACTCCTATGAGATTTATTCAACTTCCTGGTGATTCTCCAACACTTTATGTATCCAAATCAAGCTTCTTACAAAGTGATTCATCCTGGTTTGATTGGAACGACGAAGAAGCTGTCCTATTCCCAAACTGGGAAACTGGAATCACCTGATTAGAAAGTGGGATAACTTCTTCATCCCAACTCCTATGAGATTTATTCAACTTCCTGGTGATTCTCCAACACTTTATGTATCCAAATCAAGCTTCTTACAAAGTGATTCATCCTGGTTTGATTGGAACGACGAAGAAGCTGTCCTATTCCCAAACTGGGAAACTGGAATCACCTGATTGAAAGTGGGATAACTTCTTCATCCCAACTCCTATGAGATTTATTCAACTTCCTGGTGTTTCTCCACCATTTTATGTATCCAAATCAAGCTTCTTACAAAGTGATTCATCCTGGTTTGATTGGAACGACGAAGAAGCTGTCCTATTCCCAAACTGGGAAACTGGAATCACCTGATTTGAAAGTGGGATAACTTCTTCATCCCAACTCCTATGAGATTTATTCAACTTCCTGGTGATTCTCCAACACTTTATGTATCCAAATCAAGCTTCTTACAAAGTGATTCATCCTGGTTTGATTGGAACGACGAAGAAGCTGTCCTATTCCCAAACTGGGAAACTGGAATCACCTGATTAGAAAGTGGGATAACTTCTTCATCCCAACTCCTATGAGATTTATTCAACTTCCTGGTGTTTCTCCACCATTTTATGTATCCAAATCAAGCTTCTTACAAAGTGATTCATCCTGGTTTGATTGGAACGACGAAGAAGCTGTCCTATTCCCAAACTGGGAAACTGGAATCACCTGATTAGAAAGTGGGATAACTTCTTCATCCCAACTCCTATGAGATTTATTCAACTTCCTGGTGATTCTCCACACTTTATGTATCCAAATCAAGCTTCTTACAAAGTGATTCATCCTGGTTTGATTGGAACGACGAAGAAGCTGTCCTATTCCCAAACTGGGAAACTGGAATCACCTGATTTGAAAGTGGGATAACTTCTTCATCCCAACTCCTATGAGATTTATTCAACTTCCTGGTGTTTCTCCACCATTTATGTATCCAAATCAAGCTTCTTACAAAGTGATTCATCCTGGTTTGATTGGAACGACGAAGAAGCTGTCCTATTCCCAAACTGGGAAACTGGAATCACCTGATTTGAAAGTGGGATAACTTCTTCATCCCAACTCCTATGAGATTTATTCAACTTCCTGGTGATTCTCCAACACTTTATGTATCCAAATCAAGCTTCTTACAAAGTGATTCATCCTGGTTTGATTGGAACGACGAAGAAGCTGTCCTATTCCCAAACTGGGAAACTGGAATCACCTGATTAGAAAGTGGGATAACTTCTTCATCCCAACTCCTATGAGATTTATTCAACTTCCTGGTGTTTCTCCACCATTTATGTATCCAAATCAAGCTTCTTACAAAGTGATTCATCCTGGTTTGATTGGAACGACGAAGAAGCTGTCCTATTCCCAAACTGGGAAACTGGAATCACCTGATTTGAAAGTGGGATAACTTCTTCATCCCAACTCCTATGAGATTTATTCAACTTCCTGGTGATTCTCCAACACTTTATGTATCCAAATCAAGCTTCTTACAAAGTGATTCATCCTGGTTTGATTGGAACGACGAAGAAGCTGTCCTATTCCCAAACTGGGAAACTGGAATCACCTGATTAGAAAGTGGGATAACTTCTTCATCCCAACTCCTATGAGATTTATTCAACTTCCTGGTGTTTCTCCACCATTTTATGTATCCAAATCAAGCTTCTTACAAAGTGATTCATCCTGGTTTGATTGGAACGACGAAGAAGCTGTCCTATTCCCAAACTGGGAAACTGGAATCACCTGATTAGAAAGTGGGATAACTTCTTCATCCCAACTCCTATGAGATTTATTCAACTTCCTGGTGATTCTCCAACACTTTATGTATCCAAATCAAGCTTCTTACAAAGTGATTCATCCTGGTTTGATTGGAACGACGAAGAAGCTGTCCTATTCCCAAACTGGGAAACTGGAATCACCTGATTTGAAAGTGGGATAACTTCTTCATCCCAACTCCTATGAGATTTATTCAACTTCCTGGTGATTCTCCAACACTTTATGTATCCAAATCAAGCTTCTTACAAAGTGATTCATCCTGGTTTGATTGGAACGACGAAGAAGCTGTCCTATTCCCAAACTGGGAAACTGGAATCACCTGATTAGAAAGTGGGATAACTTCTTCATCCCAACTCCTATGAGATTTATTCAACTTCCTGGTGTTTCTCCACCATTTTATGTATCCAAATCAAGCTTCTTACAAAGTGATTCATCCTGGTTTGATTGGAACGACGAAGAAGCTGTCCTATTCCCAAACTGGGAAACTGGAATCACCTGATTAGAAAGTGGGATAACTTCTTCATCCCAACTCCTATGAGATTTATTCAACTTCCTGGTGATTCTCCAACACTTTATGTATCCAAATCAAGCTTCTTACAAAGTGATTCATCCTGGTTTGATTGGAACGACGAAGAAGCTGTCCTATTCCCAAACTGGGAAACTGGAATCACCTGATTAGAAAGTGGGATAACTTCTTCATCCCAACTCCTATGAGATTTATTCAACTTCCTGGTGTTTCTCCACCATTTTATGTATCCAAATCAAGCTTCTTACAAAGTGATTCATCCTGGTTTGATTGGAACGACGAAGAAGCTGTCCTATTCCCAAACTGGGAAACTGGAATCACCTGATTGAAAGTGGGATAACTTCTTCATCCCAACTCCTATGAGATTTATTCAACTTCCTGGTGATTCTCCAACACTTTATGTATCCAAATCAAGCTTCTTACAAAGTGATTCATCCTGGTTTGATTGGAACGACGAAGAAGCTGTCCTATTCCCAAACTGGGAAACTGGAATCACCTGATTAGAAAGTGGGATAACTTCTTCATCCCAACTCCTATGAGATTTATTCAACTTCCTGGTGTTTCTCAACCACTTTATGTATCCAAATCAAGCTTCTTACAAAGTGATTCATCCTGGTTTGATTGGAACGACGAAGAAGCTGTCCTATTCCCAAACTGGGAAACTGGAATCACCTGATTAGAAAGTGGGATAACTTCTTCATCCCAACTCCTATGAGATTTATTCAACTTCCTGGTGATTCTCCAACACTTTATGTATCCAAATCAAGCTTCTTACAAAGTGATTCATCCTGGTTTGATTGGAACGACGAAGAAGCTGTCCTATTCCCAAACTGGGAAACTGGAATCACCTGATTAGAAAGTGGGATAACTTCTTCATCCCAACTCCTATGAGATTTATTCAACTTCCTGGTGTTTCTCCACCATTTATGTATCCAAATCAAGCTTCTTACAAAGTGATTCATCCTGGTTTGATTGGAACGACGAAGAAGCTGTCCTATTCCCAAACTGGGAAACTGGAATCACCTGATTAGAAAGTGGGATAACTTCTTCATCCCAACTCCTATGAGATTTATTCAACTTCCTGGTGATTCTCCAACACTTTATGTATCCAAATCAAGCTTCTTACAAAGTGATTCATCCTGGTTTGATTGGAACGACGAAGAAGCTGTCCTATTCCCAAACTGGGAAACTGGAATCACCTGATTTGAAAGTGGGATAACTTCTTCATCCCAACTCCTATGAGATTTATTCAACTTCCTGGTGTTTCTCCACCATTTATGTATCAAAATCAAGCTTCTTACAAAGTGATTCATCCTGGTTTGATTGGAACGACGAAGAAGCTGTCCTATTCCCAAACTGGGAAACTGGAATCACCTGATTTGAAAGTGGGATAACTTCTTCATCCCAACTCCTATGAGATTTATTCAACTTCCTGGTGATTCTCCAACACTTTATGTATCCAAATCAAGCTTCTTACAAAGTGATTCATCCTGGTTTGATTGGAACGACGAAGAAGCTGTCCTATTCCCAAACTGGGAAACTGGAATCACCTGATTAGAAAGTGGGATAACTTCTTCATCCCAACTCCTATGAGATTTATTCAACTTCCTGGTGTTTCTCCACCATTTATGTATCCAAATCAAGCTTCTTACAAAGTGATTCATCCTGGTTTGATTGGAACGACGAAGAAGCTGTCCTATTCCCAAACTGGGAAACTGGAATCACCTGATTTGAAAGTGGGATAACTTCTTCATCCCAACTCCTATGAGATTTATTCAACTTCCTGGTGATTCTCCAACACTTTATGTATCCAAATCAAGCTTCTTACAAAGTGATTCATCCTGGTTTGATTGGAACGACGAAGAAGCTGTCCTATTCCCAAACTGGGAAACTGGAATCACCTGATTAGAAAGTGGGATAACTTCTTCATCCCAACTCCTATGAGATTTATTCAACTTCCTGGTGTTTCTCCACCACTTTATGTATCCAAATCAAGCTTCTTACAAAGTGATTCATCCTGGTTTGATTGGAACGACGAAGAAGCTGTCCTATTCCCAAACTGGGAAACTGGAATCACCTGATTAGAAAGTGGGATAACTTCTTCATCCCAACTCCTATGAGATTTATTCAACTTCCTGGTGATTCTCCAACACTTTATGTATCCAAATCAAGCTTCTTACAAAGTGATTCATCCTGGTTTGATTGGAACGACGAAGAAGCTGTCCTATTCCCAAACTGGGAAACTGGAATCACCTGATTTGAAAGTGGGATAACTTCTTCATCCCAACTCCTATGAGATTTATTCAACTTCCTGGTGATTCTCCAACACTTTATGTATCCAAATCAAGCTTCTTACAAAGTGATTCATCCTGGTTTGATTGGAACGACGAAGAAGCTGTCCTATTCCCAAACTGGGAAACTGGAATCACCTGATTAGAAAGTGGGATAACTTCTTCATCCCAACTCCTATGAGATTTATTCAACTTCCTGGTGATTCTCCAACACTTTATGTATCCAAATCAAGCTTCTTACAAAGTGATTCATCCTGGTTTGATTGGAACGACGAAGAAGCTGTCCTATTCCCAAACTGGGAAACTGGAATCACCTGATTTGAAAGTGGGATAACTTCTTCATCCCAACTCCTATGAGATTTATTCAACTTCCTGGTGTTCTCCACCATTTTATGTATCCAAATCAAGCTTCTTACAAAGTGATTCATCCTGGTTTGATTGGAACGACGAAGAAGCTGTCCTATTCCCAAACTGGGAAACTGGAATCACCTGATTTGAAAGTGGGATAACTTCTTCATCCCAACTCCTATGAGATTTATTCAACTTCCTGGTGATTCTCCAACACTTTATGTATCCAAATCAAGCTTCTTACAAAGTGATTCATCCTGGTTTGATTGGAACGACGAAGAAGCTGTCCTATTCCCAAACTGGGAAACTGGAATCACCTGATTAGAAAGTGGGATAACTTCTTCATCCCAACTCCTATGAGATTTATTCAACTTCCTGGTGTTTCTCCACCATTTTATGTATCCAAATCAAGCTTCTTACAAAGTGATTCATCCTGGTTTGATTGGAACGACGAAGAAGCTGTCCTATTCCCAAACTGGGAAACTGGAATCACCTGATTAGAAAGTGGGATAACTTCTTCATCCCAACTCCTATGAGATTTATTCAACTTCCTGGTGATTCTCCAACACTTTATGTATCCAAATCAAGCTTCTTACAAAGTGATTCATCCTGGTTTGATTGGAACGACGAAGAAGCTGTCCTATTCCCAAACTGGGAAACTGGAATCACCTGATTTGAAAGTGGGATAACTTCTTCATCCCAACTCCTATGAGATTTATTCAACTTCCTGGTGTTTCTCCACCATTTTATGTATCAAATCAAGCTTCTTACAAAGTGATTCATCCTGGTTTGATTGGAACGACGAAGAAGCTGTCCTATTCCCAAACTGGGAAACTGGAATCACCTGATTTGAAAGTGGGATAACTTCTTCATCCCAACTCCTATGAGATTTATTCAACTTCCTGGTGATTCTCCAACACTTTATGTATCCAAATCAAGCTTCTTACAAAGTGATTCATCCTGGTTTGATTGGAACGACGAAGAAGCTGTCCTATTCCCAAACTGGGAAACTGGAATCACCTGATTAGAAAGTGGGATAACTTCTTCATCCCAACTCCTATGAGATTTATTCAACTTCCTGGTGTTTCTCCACCATTTTATGTATCCAAATCAAGCTTCTTACAAAGTGATTCATCCTGGTTTGATTGGAACGACGAAGAAGCTGTCCTATTCCCAAACTGGGAAACTGGAATCACCTGATTAGAAAGTGGGATAACTTCTTCATCCCAACTCCTATGAGATTTATTCAACTTCCTGGTGATTCTCCAACACTTTATGTATCCAAATCAAGCTTCTTACAAAGTGATTCATCCTGGTTTGATTGGAACGACGAAGAAGCTGTCCTATTCCCAAACTGGGAAACTGGAATCACCTGATTGAAAGTGGGATAACTTCTTCATCCCAACTCCTATGAGATTTATTCAACTTCCTGGTGATTCTCCACCACTTTATGTATCCAAATCAAGCTTCTTACAAAGTGATTCATCCTGGTTTGATTGGAACGACGAAGAAGCTGTCCTATTCCCAAACTGGGAAACTGGAATCACCTGATTAGAAAGTGGGATAACTTCTTCATCCCAACTCCTATGAGATTTATTCAACTTCCTGGTGATTCTCCAACACTTTATGTATCCAAATCAAGCTTCTTACAAAGTGATTCATCCTGGTTTGATTGGAACGACGAAGAAGCTGTCCTATTCCCAAACTGGGAACTGGAATCACCTGATTTGAAAGTGGGATAACTTCTTCATCCCAACTCCTATGAGATTTATTCAACTTCCTGGTGATTCTCCAACACTTTATGTATCCAAATCAAGCTTCTTACAAAGTGATTCATCCTGGTTTGATTGGAACGACGAAGAAGCTGTCCTATTCCCAAACTGGGAAACTGGAATCACCTGATTAGAAAGTGGGATAACTTCTTCATCCCAACTCCTATGAGATTTATTCAACTTCCTGGTGATTCTCCAACACTTTATGTATCCAAATCAAGCTTCTTACAAAGTGATTCATCCTGGTTTGATTGGAACGACGAAGAAGCTGTCCTATTCCCAAACTGGGAAACTGGAATCACCTGATTAGAAAGTGGGATAACTTCTTCATCCCAACTCCTATGAGATTTATTCAACTTCCTGGTGATTCTCCACCACTTTATGTATCCAAATCAAGCTTCTTACAAAGTGATTCATCCTGGTTTGATTGGAACGACGAAGAAGCTGTCCTATTCCCAAACTGGGAAACTGGAATCACCTGATTTGAAAGTGGGATAACTTCTTCATCCCAACTCCTATGAGATTTATTCAACTTCCTGGTGATTCTCCAACACTTTATGTATCCAAATCAAGCTTCTTACAAAGTGATTCATCCTGGTTTGATTGGAACGACGAAGAAGCTGTCCTATTCCCAAACTGGGAAACTGGAATCACCTGATTAGAAAGTGGGATAACTTCTTCATCCCAACTCCTATGAGATTTATTCAACTTCCTGGTGATTCTCCACCACTTTATGTATCCAAATCAAGCTTCTTACAAAGTGATTCATCCTGGTTTGATTGGAACGACGAAGAAGCTGTCCTATTCCCAAACTGGGAAACTGGAATCACCTGATTAGAAAGTGGGATAACTTCTTCATCCCAACTCCTATGAGATTTATTCAACTTCCTGGTGATTCTCCAACACTTTATGTATCCAAATCAAGCTTCTTACAAAGTGATTCATCCTGGTTTGATTGGAACGACGAAGAAGCTGTCCTATTCCCAAACTGGGAAACTGGAATCACCTGATTTGAAAGTGGGATAACTTCTTCATCCCAACTCCTATGAGATTTATTCAACTTCCTGGTGTTTCTCCACACTTTATGTATCCAAATCAAGCTTCTTACAAAGTGATTCATCCTGGTTTGATTGGAACGACGAAGAAGCTGTCCTATTCCCAAACTGGGAAACTGGAATCACCTGATTTGAAAGTGGGATAACTTCTTCATCCCAACTCCTATGAGATTTATTCAACTTCCTGGTGATTCTCCAACACTTTATGTATCCAAATCAAGCTTCTTACAAAGTGATTCATCCTGGTTTGATTGGAACGACGAAGAAGCTGTCCTATTCCCAAACTGGGAAACTGGAATCACCTGATTAGAAAGTGGGATAACTTCTTCATCCCAACTCCTATGAGATTTATTCAACTTCCTGGTGATTCTCCACCACTTTATGTATCCAAATCAAGCTTCTTACAAAGTGATTCATCCTGGTTTGATTGGAACGACGAAGAAGCTGTCCTATTCCCAAACTGGGAAACTGGAATCACCTGATTAGAAAGTGGGATAACTTCTTCATCCCAACTCCTATGAGATTTATTCAACTTCCTGGTGATTCTCCAACACTTTATGTATCCAAATCAAGCTTCTTACAAAGTGATTCATCCTGGTTTGATTGGAACGACGAAGAAGCTGTCCTATTCCCAAACTGGGAAACTGGAATCACCTGATTTGAAAGTGGGATAACTTCTTCATCCCAACTCCTATGAGATTTATTCAACTTCCTGGTGATTCTCCACCACTTTATGTATCCAAATCAAGCTTCTTACAAAGTGATTCATCCTGGTTTGATTGGAACGACGAAGAAGCTGTCCTATTCCCAAACTGGGAAACTGGAATCACCTGATTAGAAAGTGGGATAACTTCTTCATCCCAACTCCTATGAGATTTATTCAACTTCCTGGTGATTCTCCAACACTTTATGTATCCAAATCAAGCTTCTTACAAAGTGATTCATCCTGGTTTGATTGGAACGACGAAGAAGCTGTCCTATTCCCAAACTGGGAAACTGGAATCACCTGATTTGAAAGTGGGATAACTTCTTCATCCCAACTCCTATGAGATTTATTCAACTTCCTGGTGATTCTCCAACATTTATGTATCCAAATCAAGCTTCTTACAAAGTGATTCATCCTGGTTTGATTGGAACGACGAAGAAGCTGTCCTATTCCCAAACTGGGAAACTGGAATCACCTGATTAGAAAGTGGGATAACTTCTTCATCCCAACTCCTATGAGATTTATTCAACTTCCTGGTGATTCTCCAACACTTTATGTATCCAAATCAAGCTTCTTACAAAGTGATTCATCCTGGTTTGATTGGAACGACGAAGAAGCTGTCCTATTCCCAAACTGGGAAACTGGAATCACCTGATTAGAAAGTGGGATAACTTCTTCATCCCAACTCCTATGAGATTTATTCAACTTCCTGGTGATTCTCCAACACTTTATGTATCCAAATCAAGCTTCTTACAAAGTGATTCATCCTGGTTTGATTGGAACGACGAAGAAGCTGTCCTATTCCCAAACTGGGAAACTGGAATCACCTGATTAGAAAGTGGGATAACTTCTTCATCCCAACTCCTATGAGATTTATTCAACTTCCTGGTGATTCTCCAACACTTTATGTATCCAAATCAAGCTTCTTACAAAGTGATTCATCCTGGTTTGATTGGAACGACGAAGAAGCTGTCCTATTCCCAAACTGGAAAACTGGAATCACCTGATTTGAAAGTGGGATAATCTTCATCCCAACTCCTATGAGATTTATTCAACTTCCTGGTGATTCTCCAACACTTTATGTATCCAAATTAAGCTTCTTACAAAGTGATTCATCCTGGTTTGATTGGAACGACGAAGAAGCTGTCCTATTTATACACTTTTGTGTATTAGAGCATGATTCAACTAATCCAGGATAATCAGATGAAAAGATTAAAGAGATTAAGAGATTTATGAGAGAATAGAGAGAGACTCAAAACTCCATTAGATTGATTAATGAGAGAGTTTTCAACACATATAGATTAGGGATACATCAATTCGTCCAGGTTCACTCTAGCTAGGATAGAAAGCATGGTAGTCAAAGATGCTTGATTTAAACTAGCCAATAAGGTTCCTCACATGCTTGGATCTTGCTTTAGCTTTCCAGCTGGTGCCAGCCTGTCTAAAGCTCTCTAGCCTTGACCAGACCTTATCCAACTCCTCCTTGCTTATCAGACTCATCCTGGCGTGATTCACTCTCACATAGATGCAAGGTAACTTCCAAGTCTTTTACCTCAGTTACCACAGTAACAATAAAGTTACTGTGGTAAATCTCCAAGTTACTGCCTGCTCCAAATCCCTTCCTCTATCCATGTATCCACTCTCCATCTCCTCATCTCAACACCCCCTCAAGCTTGACCATGTAGACAAGTCAAGCTGGAAACCATGAAGACCTCCCTCATTAAAAACCTCACAAGGAAAACCCAATGGGATAAAACCTTGATGAGGAAAAAGAGTGGAGACTCCATGGTTAAGGGGCTCAGCTCCTAGGAGTAAGATCAATGAGTCCAAGTCTTGATAGTATGGACTCCATTGTCTTTACTCTCGCTGCCTTAGTAAACACATCTGCAAGCTGATCTTCACTTCTTGTATAACATGGCAATATCACTCCAAGTATAATCATCTGCCTCACCTTGTGACAATCAACTTCTATATGCTTCGTCCTCTCATGAAAGACTGAGTTAGAAGCAATGTGGATAGCTGCTTGATTGTCACAATGCATTGTCATAGGAGTAACTCTGCTCAATCTCCAATGCTTCAAGATCCCCTTGATCCACACCAACTCGTTTGTCAGCTTCAACATGGCTCTATACTCAGCTTCAGCAATTGAAAGGAGATAACCTTCTGCTTCTTACTCTTCCAAGTGACCAAGTTCCCTCCAATGAATGTACAATACCCAGTAGTTGATCTCCTGTCCACTCTATCTCCTGCCCAATCAGCATCACAATATCCAACCACTTCTGTATCACTTTTGAGTAGTGTAAAAGATAATCTGAGTTTAGATAAGAATAGAGAAGAGATTAGAGTAGATTTAAGAGATTAAGAGACTAATGGAGAATCATTGTGAAAAGTATAGAGAGATTGATTTGTTTCGAACTGTCTAAGTTTTATTAATGATGAGAGACTACAATATATAGTGAGGCTACAAGAGACATAAGGGTTTTCGAAATCAACTATTGCAATGGATAGGATTCTACTTTAATTCAAACTGTCCAATTAGCTTATCCTTGGATGTAAAGCACTTTAGCTTTATCCAGCAAGTGACAGCCCTGTCTCTAAGCTCTTCCTTATCCATCTTAACGTAAACCAGTGTGGTAGAAGATCAGTGTTACTTCTCCTAAGTTACCGTGGCATGGTAACTTCCCTTTGGTGAGTTTGGTCGACCCTAATGGTACGGTCAGTACGGCCAGTACGGCCTGTACGGCCTGTACGGCTTAGGTCGACCCAACTCATTCCTCTCCAACTCCTTACTCTTTCCCAACCTCATCTATTACTCTCAACACTTCTCATCATCCAATGCCTCATATTAACACTCCCCCTCAAGCTTAGCTTTGTGAAAGCCTAAGCTTGGATGGCTATGAGATCTTCCTCATTAAAAACCTCACCAAGGAAAACCCATTGGGACAAAACCTTGATGAGGGAAAAAGAGTAAAGACCTCACAGCCAAGGGGATCAGCTCCTTCTCTTCCCAAGATCAATGAGGCCCAACCTGATGTGAATGGACTCCATTGTCTTCTGTCTTGCAGCCTTAGTGAACACATCAGCCAACTGATCTTCACTCCTTGTGTAGCATGGCAGGATGACTCCTAGATGATCATCTGCCTCACCTTGTGACAATCACTTCAATGTGCTTGGTCCTCTCATGGAACACCGAGTTGGAGGCAATGTGGATGGCAGCTTGGTTATCACAATGCATTGTCATTGGCGTGGCTTGATCAATCTCCAAATGCTTCAAGATACCTTTGATCCACACCAGCTCGTTGGTAAGCTTCAGCATAGCTCTATACTCAGCTTCTGCACTTGAGCAAGACACCACCTTCTGCTTCTTACTCTTCCAAGTAACCAAGTTGCCTCCAATGAATGTGCAATAGCCTGTGGTTGATCTCCTGTCTGCTCTATCACCAGCCCAATCCGCATCACAGTATCCAACCACTTCAGTGCTCCCATTGCAACCCATCCATACTCCTTGATCAGGTGAGCCGTTGAGATACATCAAGATTCTCTCCACCATGCGCCAGTGATGCTCCTTAGGCACTTGCATGTGTTGACTCACCTGATTCACAGCAAAACAAATGTCAGGTCTAGTTATGGTAAGGTAAATCAATTTACCAACTAGTTTTCTATAGAGTTTAGGATCCTGATAAGGTTTGCTGTCTTCAATCTCCCCCTCTCGTGGGACTTTGTAGCCATCCTCCATAGGCATCCTTGCTGTCTTGCCTCCATAAGCACCTGCACCTTTCAAAAGATCAAGTGTATACTTCCTTTGGGACATGAACAAACCTTCCTTGGATCTACATATCTCAATTCCAAGAAAGTATTTCATTTCTCCCAAGTCTTTAATCTCAAACATGGATTTAAGGAACTCCTTGGTTGCTATGATACCTTCCTTATCACTTCCTGTGATAATGATATCATCAACATACACAAGGAGTGCAATCATACCTGAGGGAGTAGTGAGAGTGAAGAGGGTGTGGTCTAGTTCAGACTTCTTGAAACCTCGGCCATTCAGAGTAGTACTCAGCTTGTTGTACCAAGCTCTTGGTGATTGCTTCAGTCCATAGATAGCTTTCTTCAGTCTCAACACATTCCCTCTCTTCACTAAGTGTTCCAAGCCTGGAGGTGGATGCATATACACTTCATCCTCCAGCTCTCCTTGTAGAAATGCATTCTTCACATCCATTTGCCATAAGCCCCATCCAAGGTTCACAGCTAAGCTTAATACAATCCGGATTGTGTGTAGTTTAGCTACTGGCGCAAAGGTCTCAATGTAATCTTCTCCATAAGTTTGAGTGAAACCTCTTGCAACCAGTCTTGACTTCTTCCTCTCAACTGTTCCATCAGCCTTATACTTGATTGTGAAGATCCATCTACTAGTCACAGCCTTCTTCCCTTTTGGTAACTCACTCTCATACCATGTATCATTCTTGATCATAGCTCCTGCCTCAGCTCCAACTGATTCCTTCCATTCCTTATCCATTATTGCCTCTTCATAGCTTCTTGGAATGTAGTTCTCATCCAAGTTTACCATAAAAGCACAATGTTCTTCAGGGTATTGAGCAAAGGAACACACAGCTTGAGAAGGATGCTCCACAGCTTGGGCATTGTAGTACACTCGCGTGTTTACCCAAGAGGAAGGATCCTTTCTCAGCCTTGTGCTTCTTCTCAATACTGGTTGTTCTTGTTCTTGAACCGGTTCATCTTGTGTACTCGGTTCTTGAACTCCACTCTGATGTTCTTCATCTTCTTGGCTTTGATCACCTTGATTGTGAGAGACTGAAACACTCTCTTCTTCTTCTTCACTCAAGCCGGCTCCATCCTGACCATCTTCTTGAGTTTCAGATTCCCTTCCCCCCTCACGATCAAGGTGAGGTGACTGATTAGCTTCAACAGGGGCCGGAGAACTCTCATGTTGGTTCCTACTCCCCACATTTGGATCCTGGTTCATCTTGATACCTAGACCTTCCAAAATCAGTCTTAAAGCGCCTGCCTTATCTGATGTTAAATCCTTTAGCTCCTCTTGATTCTTTTCTTCATAGTATCCTCTTGCTTCTATGAACTTCACATCTCTAGAGATTAGGACTCTTCTAGTTGCTGGATCATAGCACTTGTATCCCTTTTGTGTTGTTGAGTAGCCAATGAACATAGCCTTAGTGCTCCTTGCATCTAGCTTGTTTCTCAACTCTCCTGGTACCAACACAAAGCATAAACATCCAAATACTCTCAAGTAATCCACTGATGGCTTGTGCTTGTTTAGAACTTCAAATGGTGCTTGATCCTTCAACACCTTTGTGGGAATCCTGTTGATCAAATAACAAGCAGTAGCCACAGCATCACTCCAAAACCTCTTTGGAACGTTTGCTTGGAACATCAGTGACCTAGCAACCTCCATCAAGTGTCGGTTCTTCCTCTCAGCTACCCCATTCTGTTGTGGAGTATAGGGACAGCTTGTTTGATGCAAGATCCCATGATGCTCTAGATGACTCTTGAACGCATAGCTTGTGTACTCCCCTCCATTATCTGATCTAAAAATTTTAATCTTGGCATTATAATGGTTAGTCACATAAGCTTGAAAGTTCTTAAATGCATCTATCACTCTATCTTTTGATGGGATTAAAGTTAACCAGGTGTATTTGGATTTTTCATCAATGAATGTGACAAAGTATTTATGATTGTCTCTAGATATGCAAGGTGCAGTCCACACATCAGAATGAATAAGATCAAAGCACTTATCATAAACACTAGTAGAGTTTGGAAACACAGTTTTACAATGCTTGCCTAAAATGCAAGCTTCACAATCCTTATTCTCAAATAAAACACCTGGTAACATCAAGTTCAAAGCTCTACCATGAGGATGTCCTAATCTAGCATGCCACAAAGCATTTTTATTTAAACTAGAAGCAGTAGTAAACGAGCAATTGTAATTGGAAACAGGATCAAGTTCTTCAAGCAAATACAACTCTCCTTTAGTGATTCCTTTTCCAATCAAGTGGCTGCTCTCAATATCCTGAAACTTTACATCATTAGGACTGAATATAACATTGCAATTCAAATCAGTTGTGCATTTCTTAACAGATAGCAAGTTAGATGTAAATTCAGGCATGTAGAAAGCTCTAGTGTTCTTATCAAACAACTTCAAGTTTCCTATTCCTCTAATAGGGATCTTGTCCCCATTTGCAATCATAACATGTCCACTAGTTGGTTCTATATCCTTAATCAGATTTGTATCACTAATCATGTGATGAGATGCACCAGAATCAACAATTAATGGCTTAGTTATACTGCTAGCATTATGACAAAGGTTCAAAGGTGATCTAAATGCATTTAGTTCATGATTCATCCTAGCATTTCTAGCAAAGGTGTACTCATGTCTAGCCTGTTCATTGCTTTTAACTCTATCCATCCTAGCAATATCAGTAACACAAGGAGATGTTTCTATAGTCTTAGCTATCATGGATGCACCAAAGGAGTACCCATGAGTGTTACCATTCTCCTTGAGCATTTTGATGAGAGCATCCATCTCGGATCTCCTGATGAAGTCTTGATCATTGCCACGGATGTTAGGAGCTCCTGAGTATGTCACCAGTGCCTTGCCATCACCCTCACGCCCCTCTCCTTCAGCTCCACGGCTAGATGATCCGGCTCCACTTGTTCCCTCAGAAGCATGAGCTCTTGCCTCCCTTTCCTTCATGAACTTCGCCGGCTTCAGATGAGGATGTAGTATCCAGCACTGGCTCTTCTTGTGTCCATGCTTCTTGCAGTGATCACAATTGCCATTGAACTTCCTATCCTCATACTTGCCGTGTGCTGCTCTGTTGGCTTGTGGTATCTCCTCATGATCAGTTTGCACAGCATTGGCTAGAGACAAGTCTCCTTTACCACCAAACAAGCCAATGGAGCCTTGCTCCTTTTGTATCTGAGCACACGCATCCTCCAGTCCGGAAGCTTCTCAGCCCTCAACATATGCTGAATCAACCCACTGTAGCTTGGATTCAATGTCAGCAACAACCCAAAGACCTTGTCTTGCTCTCTTCTTTCATTTAGCAGCTCCGGATCAGTTGTGCTCGGCCTCAGCATCTCCAGCTCTGACCAGAGTGTCCGGAACCTCCCCAAATGCTTAGTGAACTCCATGTCCTCCTGAGTTAGATCATTCAAAGCTTTCTTCACTTCAAAGACCCGGCTGAGGTTAGAGGTGTTTCCATACACCTTCTTCAATGTTTCCCACAGCTCCTTGGCTGTCTCACAATAGCTGTAAGCATCTAGAATGGCTGGCTCCAACGAGCTATGAAGAGCAGACATCACCATCATGTCCTCTTGTTGCCACTTCTCAGCTTCAGCTTCCGAGACACTCTCCTTGTCTCCTCCTTGAGTAATGAGCTTTGGAGCCTCACCAGATGTGATGTGCTTCCATAAACCCTTACTTCCCACAGCAGTCTTCACCATCCTAGACCATACTAGGTAGTTACTTCCTTGAAAGTCACAGCAACCTTCATCTTGGAACCACTCTCCATCTTAACAGTTTCACTTCAATAACTTGTAAAAGACTTGATCTTGAGACTCAGAACTACAACACCAGCTCAAACCCTTCCGTGCCTTGTCTTTACTCTTCAAAGAACCCTCAAAAGCTAGATAAGACTGCCGGAATGAAGATGTAGCTCCCGGGATGCAGCTTCTTCCAAGAACACTCACACCACTCTCACTTGATCTCTCAAAGTTTCAAGTTTGAATCTTCAAGAGAAAAACGCCAAGAACTCAGATTGAAATCAACCTGGCTCTGATACCATATCACTTTTGAGTAATGTAAAAGATAATCTGAGTTTAGATAAGAATAGAGAAGAGATTAGAGTAGATTTAAGAGATTAAGAGACTAATGGAGAATCATTGTGAAAAGTATAGAGAGATTGATTTGTTTAGAACTGTCTAAGTTTTATTAATGATGAGAGACTACAATATATAGTGAGGCTACAAGAGACATAAGGGTTTTCGAAATCACACTATTGCAATGGATAGGATCTACTTTAATTCAACTGTCCAATTAGCTTATCCTTGGATGTAAAGCACCTTTAGCTTTATCCAGTAAGTGACAGCCTGTCTCTAAGCTCTTCCTTATCCATCTTAACGTAAACCAGTGTGGTAGAAGATCAGTGTTACTTCTCCTAAGTTACCGTGGCATGGTAACTTCCCTTTGGTGAGTTTGGTCGACCCTAATGGTACGGTCAGTACGGCCAGTACGGCCTGTACGGCCTGTACGGCTTAGGTCGACCCAAACTCATTCCTCTCCAACTCCTTACTCTTTCCCAACCTCATCTATTACTCTCAACACTTCTCATCATCCAATGCCTTCATATTAACATTCTGTACTGCCATTACAACCCATCCAAACTCCTTGACCAGACGTGCCACTCAAATACCTCAGTATCCTATCAACCATCTTCCAATGATGAACCTTTGGTGCCTGCATATGCTGGCTCACTTGATTCACTGCAAAGCATATATCAGGTCTTGTAATCGTCAAGTAGATCAGCTTTCCAACCATC
The DNA here is from genome assembly GCF_020379485.1 of Brassica napus. Taxonomy (NCBI): domain Eukaryota; kingdom Viridiplantae; phylum Streptophyta; class Magnoliopsida; order Brassicales; family Brassicaceae; genus Brassica; species Brassica napus. The sequence continues at coordinate 63,121 of NW_026016611.1, read as the reverse complement.
CTCCTATACAGCTTAGCATCCTCAAACAACTGGTTCTCTTCAACCTCCCCCTCACGCAAGACCTTATACCCCTCCTCAAGAGGTGTCTTAGCTATCTTTCCTCCAAGCACATCAGCTTCCTTTAGCATATCCATTGCATACTTCCTTTGAGACATGAACAAACCCTCCTTTGATCTGCATATCTCAATCCCCAAGAAATACTTCATCTCTCCCAAGTCTTTGATATCAAATACTGACCTGAGAAACTCTTTAGTGGCTTTAATCCCAGCCTTATCACTCCCTGTGATAATCAAATCATCCACATACACTAGAATCACAATGATCCCTGATGGCCCGACCAGTGTGAAGAGTGTGTGATCTAGTTCAGACTTCCTGAACCCTCTCCCATTGAGTGTTGTACTCAGCTTCCTGTACCAGGCTCTAGGAGACTGCTTCAACCCATATATAGCTTTCTTCAATCTCAAAACATTTCCTGGCTTTACTAGATGCTCAAGACCAGGAGGAGGAAGCATATATACCTCATCTTCTAGCTCACCTTGCAGGAAAGCATTCTTCACATCCATCTGCCACAAATCCCACTCCAAGTTTGTTGCAATGGATAACACAATTCGAATTGTGTGAAGCTTGGCCACTGGTGCAAAAGTATCAATGTAATCTTCTCCATAAGTCTGTGTAAATCCTCTTGCAACCAGCCTGGTCTTGTGCCTATCTATCTCCCCATTTGCAAGATATTTAATGGTGAAGATCCATCTGCTTGAAACTGCCTTCTTCCCTCTAGGTAATTCACTCTCATACCAAGTGTCATTCCTGATCATTGCATCCCTTTCATCTCCTACTGAATCTCTCCAAACCTTGTGCTTCATAGCTTCTTCATAAGATCTTGGTATCTCATTCTCATCCAAGTTACACATAAACACCATGTGCTCTTCTGGAAACTCAGCAAAGGAACACATGGCTTGAGAGGGATGCTCCACAGCCTGGGCATTGTAGTACACTCTCGTGTTTACCCAGTTGGAAGGATCCCTCCTTATCCTTGTGCTCCTCCGCAAGGTCTCAACCTGTTCTTCAGCCTGAACATTCTCTTGTGCTTCCTCTCTTAAACCAGTAGGTTCTCCCTGCTCATTTCCAGCAGGTTCTCCCTGCTCATTTCCACCTGACTGAGCTCCACTCTCTACTTCCTGTGTCTCCTCCTGATCATGCTGACCTGAATCCTCTTGGTTATGCTCCTGCTCCCCTGATTCAGATCCATTCCCCCTCTCATGATCAAGAGGAGTTGTTCCTCCAGCTTCTCCAGCTTGATTAGTAGGTCCTGTTCTTCCTGGTTCCTGATCTTGGGATAATCCTATCCCTAGCCTCTCCAACAACACCCTCAATGTTGTTGCCTTCTCTGATGGAGCTCGGGACAGATCCTCTAGGTCTTCCCATTTCTTCTCCTCATAATACCCTTTAGACTCAACAAACTTCACTTCTCTAGATACCATAACCCTCCTAGTTATTGGATCATAACATTTGTAGCCTTTCTGAGTGATTGAGTACCCAATGAACATAGCTTTAGTACTCTTTGCTTCTAGCTTGTTCCTTCTTTCTCCGGGACTCATCACATAACATAAGCACCCAAAGACTCTCAAATGATCAATGTGTGGCTTGGTCTTGTTCAATACTTCAAAGGGAGACAGTTTCTTCAAGACACGGGTTGGCACTCTATTGATGAGATAGCAAGCAGTCTGAACAGCATCACTCCAAAACCTCTTAGGGACATTCATGTGGAACATGATTGATCTCGCAACCTCCATCAAATGTCTGTTCTTCCTCTCTGCCACCCCATTTTGTTGTGGTGTGTAAGGACAGCTAGTTTGTTGCACAATCCCATGCTTTGCAAGATGACTCTTGAAAGCATTACTAGTGTATTCTCCTCCATTATCAGACCTCAGAATCTTCACAGTGGCATTGTACTGATTAGTAACATATGCTTGGAAGTTCATGAAGGCTTCTAGGACTCTGTCTTTGGAGGGAATCATGGTGATCCATGTGTACTTTGACTTCTCATCAATGAAAGTCACAAAGTACTTATGGCTGTCTCTAGACATGCAGGGAGCTGTCCACACGTCTGAATGCACCAGATCAAAGCAATTCTCATATCTGGTTTCTGATGTTGGGAAGACAGTCCTACAGTGCTTTCCAAGTATACACGCTTCACACTCCAAGTGATTGAACGCCATACTTGGTAGAATCAGTTCAATTGCCTTGGCATGAGGATGTCCCAGCCTTGCATGCCATGTGAGATTATCACACCTATCCGTTGTGCTGCTTAAACACACAGACTCCACAGGACTAGGCGCCTCAGTTGTTTGGAGATGATAGAGCTGATGCTTGCTGTCTCCTCTGCCAATAACCCTTCCAGTCTTCAAATCCTGGAACTCAACTTCATTTGGTCTGAAAACCACTTGACAATCCAGATCAACTGTAGCCTTCTTAACTGAGATTAGATTGGATGTAAACTGAGGTAGGTAGAAGGCAGTAGAGTTCTTCTCAAACAGCTTGAGGTTTCCCACTCCTTCTATTGGGATCCTGGTACCATTGGCTATCATGACACTCCCTGTTGCTGCTTTAACCTCACTGATTAGTCTCTTGTCACTGATCATGTGGTGTGTTGCTCCAGAGTCAATGATGATGGGTTTAGATGTGGATGCTTTGGCAGGAGCACCCAGACTCCGGGTCGTAGCCAAAGCATACACATGCTTAACCAACTCATCCCATTCCTTCTTTGTCACACACTCATCTGCCCTCTTGGTATCCATTCCTCTCATATCCGCACTGTCTCCTACTGTTTCTCCCATGTAAGCTGAGTATGAACACTCTCCTATAACCATCTGCTGAAGTACATCCTTGATTCTCTTCAAGATTACACTCATCCTGCCACTTAAGTGCTCAGACTCGCTATCCTTTCTCCATACCCTTCTCTTCATTAACCACTCCTTAGAAAGTTTTCTCAACCTTCCCCTCTTACAGCTTGTACCTCCCTTCCATCTTTCTGGCTTCCTGTTCATTTCCCACACATCACAAGTATATTTAACAAGCTCACATACCTCTTCCATAAGGAAGCTGAAGATCACATCTTGCTTCCTCCTTTCTTGACTACATCTCGGATTTGATGTGTGTGTCTTCACCACATCTAGCTCTGACCACACTTCTCTCAGCCTTCCCACAAGCTGATAACACTCATCCTTTCCTTGTCTCAAGCCGCGGATCACCCCTCTGTCCTCAACGACTCTCACAAGCTTGGACTTGCCTAAAGTTGCTTCAATCTCACTCTTTGTAGTGTTTCCTTGAACAACTTCATTTCCCAGCTTCAGACCTCTTGTCTGACCTTCTTCAGTAGCCATTTCCATGAAAGGTTTCCCCTTTCCATGACTACTCCATAACCCACAGCTTTCCAAAGCTCTTTTAGCCCACCTTGACCACTCGCCATGCCTCTCCTCTTCAGTCTTCACAGTTGACTCAGGTCTGTGCTCCATTTCCATGTTGAGATGATTTGGATTCACCAGAACCTCTCACGCCACCAAGATAATGAAACCCAGGAGTTAAGAACACCAAGAACACTCAAGAACACTCAATAACTTTAAGAAAAAGGAATCACACTCTCCCACTTTGCGCAACCTGGCTCTGATACCATATACACTTTTGTGTATTAGAGCATGATTCAACTAATCCAGGATAATCAGATGAAAAGATTAAAGAGATTAAGAGATTTTAGTGAGAGAATAGAGAGAGACTCAAAACTCCATTAGATTGATTAATGAGAGAGTTTACAACACATATAGATTAGGGATACATCAATTCGTCCAGGTTCACTCTAGCTAGGATAGAAAGCATGTGTAGTCAAAGATGCTTGATTTAAACTAGCCAATAAGGTTCCTCACATGCTTGGGCATCTTGCTTTAGCTTTCCAGCTGGTGCCAGCCTGTCTAAAGCTCTCTAGCCTTGACCAGACCTTATCCAAACTCCTCCTTGCTTATTCAGACTCTCCTGGCGTGATTCACTCTTCACATAGATGCAAGGTAACTTCCCAAGTCTTTTAACTCAGTTACCACAGTAACAATAAGTTACTGTGGTAAATCTCCAAGTTACTGCCTGCTCCAAATCCCTTCCTCTATCCATGTATCCACTCTTCATCTCCTCATCTCAACTGTCCTATTCCCAAACTGGAAACTGGAATCACCTGATTAGAAAGTGGGATAACTTCTTCATCCCAACTCCTATGAGATTTATTCAACTTCCTGGTGATTCTCCACCACTTTATGTATCCAAATCAAGCTTCTTACAAAGTGATTCATCCTGGTTTGATTGGAACGACGAAGAAGCTGTCCTATTCCCAAACTGGGAAACTGGAATCACCTGATTTGAAAGTGGGATAACTTCTTCATCCCAACTCCTATGAGATTTATTCAACTTCCTGGTGATTCTCCAACACTTTATGTATCCAAATCAAGCTTCTTACAAAGTGATTCATCCTGGTTTGATTGGAACGACGAAGAAGCTGTCCTATTCCCAAACTGGGAAACTGGAATCACCTGATTAGAAAGTGGGATAACTTCTTCATCCCAACTCCTATGAGATTTATTCAACTTCCTGGTGATTCTCCACCACTTTATGTATCCAAATCAAGCTTCTTACAAAGTGATTCATCCTGGTTTGATTGGAACGACGAAGAAGCTGTCCTATTCCCAAACTGGGAAACTGGAATCACCTGATTTGAAAGTGGGATAACTTCTTCATCCCAACTCCTATGAGATTTATTCAACTTCCTGGTGATTCTCCACCACTTTATGTATCCAAATCAAGCTTCTTACAAAGTGATTCATCCTGGTTTGATTGGAACGACGAAGAAGCTGTCCTATTCCCAAACTGGGAAACTGGAATCACCTGATTAGAAAGTGGGATAACTTCTTCATCCCAACTCCTATGAGATTTATTCAACTTCCTGGTGATTCTCCACCACTTTATGTATCCAAATCAAGCTTCTTACAAAGTGATTCATCCTGGTTTGATTGGAACGACGAAGAAGCTGTCCTATTCCCAAACTGGGAAACTGGAATCACCTGATTTGAAAGTGGGATAACTTCTTCATCCCAACTCCTATGAGATTTATTCAACTTCCTGGTGATTCTCCACCACTTTATGTATCCAAATCAAGCTTCTTACAAAGTGATTCATCCTGGTTTGATTGGAACGACGAAGAAGCTGTCCTATTCCCAAACTGGGAAACTGGAATCACCTGATTTGAAAGTGGGATAACTTCTTCATCCCAACTCCTATGAGATTTATTCAACTTCCTGGTGATTCTCCAACACTTTATGTATCCAAATCAAGCTTCTTACAAAGTGATTCATCCTGGTTTGATTGGAACGACGAAGAAGCTGTCCTATTCCCAAACTGGGAAACTGGAATCACCTGATTTGAAAGTGGGATAACTTCTTCATCCCAACTCCTATGAGATTTATTCAACTTCCTGGTGATTCTCCAACACTTTATGTATCCAAATCAAGCTTCTTACAAAGTGATTCATCCTGGTTTGATTGGAACGACGAAGAAGCTGTCCTATTCCCAAACTGGGAAACTGGAATCACCTGATTAGAAAGTGGGATAACTTCTTCATCCCAACTCCTATGAGATTTATTCAACTTCCTGGTGATTCTCCACCACTTTATGTATCCAAATCAAGCTTCTTACAAAGTGATTCATCCTGGTTTGATTGGAACGACGAAGAAGCTGTCCTATTCCCAAACTGGGAAACTGGAATCACCTGATTTGAAAGTGGGATAACTTCTTCATCCCAACTCCTATGAGATTTATTCAACTTCCTGGTGATTCTCCAACACTTTATGTATCCAAATCAAGCTTCTTACAAAGTGATTCATCCTGGTTTGATTGGAACGACGAAGAAGCTGTCCTATTCCCAAACTGGGAAACTGGAATCACCTGATTAGAAAGTGGGATAACTTCTTCATCCCAACTCCTATGAGATTTATTCAACTTCCTGGTGATTCTCCACCACTTTATGTATCCAAATCAAGCTTCTTACAAAGTGATTCATCCTGGTTTGATTGGAACGACGAAGAAGCTGTCCTATTCCCAAACTGGGAAACTGGAATCACCTGATTTGAAAGTGGGATAACTTCTTCATCCCAACTCCTATGAGATTTATTCAACTTCCTGGTGATTCTCCAACACTTTATGTATCCAAATCAAGCTTCTTACAAAGTGATTCATCCTGGTTTGATTGGAACGACGAAGAAGCTGTCCTATTCCCAAACTGGGAAACTGGAATCACCTGATTAGAAAGTGGGATAACTTCTTCATCCCAACTCCTATGAGATTTATTCAACTTCCTGGTGATTCTCCAACACTTTATGTATCCAAATCAAGCTTCTTACAAAGTGATTCATCCTGGTTTGATTGGAACGACGAAGAAGCTGTCCTATTCCCAAACTGGGAAACTGGAATCACCTGATTAGAAAGTGGGATAACTTCTTCATCCCAACTCCTATGAGATTTATTCAACTTCCTGGTGATTCTCCAACACTTTATGTATCCAAATCAAGCTTCTTACAAAGTGATTCATCCTGGTTTGATTGGAACGACGAAGAAGCTGTCCTATTCCCAAACTGGGAAACTGGAATCACCTGATTAGAAAGTGGGATAACTTCTTCATCCCAACTCCTATGAGATTTATTCAACTTCCTGGTGATTCTCCAACACTTTATGTATCCAAATCAAGCTTCTTACAAAGTGATTCATCCTGGTTTGATTGGAACGACGAAGAAGCTGTCCTATTCCCAAACTGGGAAACTGGAATCACCTGATTAGAAAGTGGGATAACTTCTTCATCCCAACTCCTATGAGATTTATTCAACTTCCTGGTGATTCTCCAACACTTTATGTATCCAAATCAAGCTTCTTACAAAGTGATTCATCCTGGTTTGATTGGAACGACGAAGAAGCTGTCCTATTCCCAAACTGGGAAACTGGAATCACCTGATTAGAAAGTGGGATAACTTCTTCATCCCAACTCCTATGAGATTTATTCAACTTCCTGGTGATTCTCCACCACTTTATGTATCCAAATCAAGCTTCTTACAAAGTGATTCATCCTGGTTTGATTGGAACGACGAAGAAGCTGTCCTATTCCCAAACTGGGAAACTGGAATCACCTGATTAGAAAGTGGGATAACTTCTTCATCCCAACTCCTATGAGATTTATTCAACTTCCTGGTGATTCTCCAACACTTTATGTATCCAAATCAAGCTTCTTACAAAGTGATTCATCCTGGTTTGATTGGAACGACGAAGAAGCTGTCCTATTCCCAAACTGGGAAACTGGAATCACCTGATTTGAAAGTGGGATAACTTCTTCATCCCAACTCCTATGAGATTTATTCAACTTCCTGGTGATTCTCCAACACTTTATGTATCCAAATCAAGCTTCTTACAAAGTGATTCATCCTGGTTTGATTGGAACGACGAAGAAGCTGTCCTATTCCCAAACTGGGAAACTGGAATCACCTGATTAGAAAGTGGGATAACTTCTTCATCCCAACTCCTATGAGATTTATTCAACTTCCTGGTGATTCTCCAACACTTTATGTATCCAAATCAAGCTTCTTACAAAGTGATTCATCCTGGTTTGATTGGAACGACGAAGAAGCTGTCCTATTCCCAAACTGGGAAACTGGAATCACCTGATTTGAAAGTGGGATAACTTCTTCATCCCAACTCCTATGAGATTTATTCAACTTCCTGGTGATTCTCCAACACTTTATGTATCCAAATCAAGCTTCTTACAAAGTGATTCATCCTGGTTTGATTGGAACGACGAAGAAGCTGTCCTATTCCCAAACTGGGAAACTGGAATCACCTGATTTGAAAGTGGGATAACTTCTTCATCCCAACTCCTATGAGATTTATTCAACTTCCTGGTGATTCTCCAACACTTTATGTATCCAAATCAAGCTTCTTACAAAGTGATTCATCCTGGTTTGATTGGAACGACGAAGAAGCTGTCCTATTCCCAAACTGGGAAACTGGAATCACCTGATTTGAAAGTGGGATAACTTCTTCATCCCAACTCCTATGAGATTTATTCAACTTCCTGGTGATTCTCCAACACTTTATGTATCCAAATCAAGCTTCTTACAAAGTGATTCATCCTGGTTTGATTGGAACGACGAAGAAGCTGTCCTATTCCCAAACTGGGAAACTGGAATCACCTGATTAGAAAGTGGGATAACTTCTTCATCCCAACTCCTATGAGATTTATTCAACTTCCTGGTGATTCTCCAACACTTTATGTATCCAAATCAAGCTTCTTACAAAGTGATTCATCCTGGTTTGATTGGAACGACGAAGAAGCTGTCCTATTCCCAAACTGGGAAACTGGAATCACCTGATTTGAAAGTGGGATAACTTCTTCATCCCAACTCCTATGAGATTTATTCAACTTCCTGGTGATTCTCCAACACTTTATGTATCCAAATCAAGCTTCTTACAAAGTGATTCATCCTGGTTTGATTGGAACGACGAAGAAGCTGTCCTATTCCCAAACTGGGAAACTGGAATCACCTGATTTGAAAGTGGGATAACTTCTTCATCCCAACTCCTATGAGATTTATTCAACTTCCTGGTGATTCTCCAACACTTTATGTATCCAAATCAAGCTTCTTACAAAGTGATTCATCCTGGTTTGATTGGAACGACGAAGAAGCTGTCCTATTCCCAAACTGGGAAACTGGAATCACCTGATTAGAAAGTGGGATAACTTCTTCATCCCAACTCCTATGAGATTTATTCAACTTCCTGGTGATTCTCCACCACTTTATGTATCCAAATCAAGCTTCTTACAAAGTGATTCATCCTGGTTTGATTGGAACGACGAAGAAGCTGTCCTATTCCCAAACTGGGAAACTGGAATCACCTGATTTGAAAGTGGGATAACTTCTTCATCCCAACTCCTATGAGATTTATTCAACTTCCTGGTGATTCTCCAACACTTTATGTATCCAAATCAAGCTTCTTACAAAGTGATTCATCCTGGTTTGATTGGAACGACGAAGAAGCTGTCCTATTCCCAAACTGGGAAACTGGAATCACCTGATTAGAAAGTGGGATAACTTCTTCATCCCAACTCCTATGAGATTTATTCAACTTCCTGGTGATTCTCCACACTTTATGTATCCAAATCAAGCTTCTTACAAAGTGATTCATCCTGGTTTGATTGGAACGACGAAGAAGCTGTCCTATTCCCAAACTGGGAAACTGGAATCACCTGATTAGAAAGTGGGATAACTTCTTCATCCCAACTCCTATGAGATTTATTCAACTTCCTGGTGATTCTCCAACACTTTATGTATCCAAATCAAGCTTCTTACAAAGTGATTCATCCTGGTTTGATTGGAACGACGAAGAAGCTGTCCTATTCCCAAACTGGAAACTGGAATCACCTGATTAGAAAGTGGGATAACTTCTTCATCCCAACTCCTATGAGATTTATTCAACTTCCTGGTGATTCTCCACACTTTATGTATCCAAATCAAGCTTCTTACAAAGTGATTCATCCTGGTTTGATTGGAACGACGAAGAAGCTGTCCTATTCCCAAACTGGGAAACTGGAATCACCTGATTTGAAAGTGGGATAACTTCTTCATCCCAACTCCTATGAGATTTATTCAACTTCCTGGTGATTCTCCAACACTTTATGTATCCAAATCAAGCTTCTTACAAAGTGATTCATCCTGGTTTGATTGGAACGACGAAGAAGCTGTCCTATTCCCAAACTGGGAAACTGGAATCACCTGATTAGAAAGTGGGATAACTTCTTCATCCCAACTCCTATGAGATTTATTCAACTTCCTGGTGATTCTCCAACACTTTATGTATCCAAATCAAGCTTCTTACAAAGTGATTCATCCTGGTTTGATTGGAACGACGAAGAAGCTGTCCTATTCCCAAACTGGGAAACTGGAATCACCTGATTAGAAAGTGGGATAACTTCTTCATCCCAACTCCTATGAGATTTATTCAACTTCCTGGTGATTCTCCAACACTTTATGTATCCAAATCAAGCTTCTTACAAAGTGATTCATCCTGGTTTGATTGGAACGACGAAGAAGCTGTCCTATTCCCAAACTGGGAAACTGGAATCACCTGATTAGAAAGTGGGATAACTTCTTCATCCCAACTCCTATGAGATTTATTCAACTTCCTGGTGATTCTCCACCACTTTATGTATCCAAATCAAGCTTCTTACAAAGTGATTCATCCTGGTTTGATTGGAACGACGAAGAAGCTGTCCTATTCCCAAACTGGGAAACTGGAATCACCTGATTAGAAAGTGGGATAACTTCTTCATCCCAACTCCTATGAGATTTATTCAACTTCCTGGTGATTCTCCAACACTTTATGTATCCAAATCAAGCTTCTTACAAAGTGATTCATCCTGGTTTGATTGGAACGACGAAGAAGCTGTCCTATTCCCAAACTGGGAAACTGGAATCACCTGATTAGAAAGTGGGATAACTTCTTCATCCCAACTCCTATGAGATTTATTCAACTTCCTGGTGATTCTCCAACACTTTATGTATCCAAATCAAGCTTCTTACAAAGTGATTCATCCTGGTTTGATTGGAACGACGAAGAAGCTGTCCTATTCCCAAACTGGGAAACTGGAATCACCTGATTAGAAAGTGGGATAACTTCTTCATCCCAACTCCTATGAGATTTATTCAACTTCCTGGTGATTCTCCACCACTTTATGTATCCAAATCAAGCTTCTTACAAAGTGATTCATCCTGGTTTGATTGGAACGACGAAGAAGCTGTCCTATTCCCAAACTGGGAAACTGGAATCACCTGATTTGAAAGTGGGATAACTTCTTCATCCCAACTCCTATGAGATTTATTCAACTTCCTGGTGATTCTCCAACACTTTATGTATCCAAATCAAGCTTCTTACAAAGTGATTCATCCTGGTTTGATTGGAACGACGAAGAAGCTGTCCTATTCCCAAACTGGGAAACTGGAATCACCTGATTAGAAAGTGGGATAACTTCTTCATCCCAACTCCTATGAGATTTATTCAACTTCCTGGTGATTCTCCACCACTTTATGTATCCAAATCAAGCTTCTTACAAAGTGATTCATCCTGGTTTGATTGGAACGACGAAGAAGCTGTCCTATTCCCAAACTGGGAAACTGGAATCACCTGATTTGAAAGTGGGATAACTTCTTCATCCCAACTCCTATGAGATTTATTCAACTTCCTGGTGATTCTCCAACACTTTATGTATCCAAATCAAGCTTCTTACAAAGTGATTCATCCTGGTTTGATTGGAACGACGAAGAAGCTGTCCTATTCCCAAACTGGGAAACTGGAATCACCTGATTTGAAAGTGGGATAACTTCTTCATCCCAACTCCTATGAGATTTATTCAACTTCCTGGTGATTCTCCAACACTTTATGTATCCAAATCAAGCTTCTTACAAAGTGATTCATCCTGGTTTGATTGGAACGACGAAGAAGCTGTCCTATTCCCAAACTGGGAAACTGGAATCACCTGATTAGAAAGTGGGATAACTTCTTCATCCCAACTCCTATGAGATTTATTCAACTTCCTGGTGATTCTCCAACACTTTATGTATCCAAATCAAGCTTCTTACAAAGTGATTCATCCTGGTTTGATTGGAACGACGAAGAAGCTGTCCTATTCCCAAACTGGGAAACTGGAATCACCTGATTTGAAAGTGGGATAACTTCTTCATCCCAACTCCTATGAGATTTATTCAACTTCCTGGTGATTCTCCACACTTTATGTATCCAAATCAAGCTTCTTACAAAGTGATTCATCCTGGTTTGATTGGAACGACGAAGAAGCTGTCCTATTCCCAAACTGGGAAACTGGAATCACCTGATTAGAAAGTGGGATAACTTCTTCATCCCAACTCCTATGAGATTTATTCAACTTCCTGGTGATTCTCCAACACTTTATGTATCCAAATCAAGCTTCTTACAAAGTGATTCATCCTGGTTTGATTGGAACGACGAAGAAGCTGTCCTATTCCCAAACTGGGAAACTGGAATCACCTGATTTGAAAGTGGGATAACTTCTTCATCCCAACTCCTATGAGATTTATTCAACTTCCTGGTGATTCTCCAACACTTTATGTATCCAAATCAAGCTTCTTACAAAGTGATTCATCCTGGTTTGATTGGAACGACGAAGAAGCTGTCCTATTCCCAAACTGGGAAACTGGAATCACCTGATTAGAAAGTGGGATAACTTCTTCATCCCAACTCCTATGAGATTTATTCAACTTCCTGGTGATTCTCCAACACTTTATGTATCCAAATCAAGCTTCTTACAAAGTGATTCATCCTGGTTTGATTGGAACGACGAAGAAGCTGTCCTATTCCCAAACTGGAATCACCTGATTAGAAAGTGGGATAACTCATTCATCCCAACTCTTATGAGATTATTCAACTTCCTGGTGATTCTCCACCACTTTATGTATCCAAATCAAGCTTCTTACAAAGTGATTCATCCTGGTTTGATTGGAACGACGAAGAAGCTGTCCTATTCCCAAACTGGGAAACTGGAATCACCTGATTAGAAAGTGGGATAACTTCTTCATCCCAACTCCTATGAGATTTATTCAACTTCCTGGTGATTCTCCAACACTTTATGTATCCAAATCAAGCTTCTTACAAAGTGATTCATCCTGGTTTGATTGGAACGACGAAGAAGCTGTCCTATTCCCAAACTGGGAAACTGGAATCACCTGATTAGAAAGTGGGATAACTTCTTCATCCCAACTCCTATGAGATTTATTCAACTTCCTGGTGATTCTCCAACACTTTATGTATCCAAATCAAGCTTCTTACAAAGTGATTCATCCTGGTTTGATTGGAACGACGAAGAAGCTGTCCTATTCCCAAACTGGGAAACTGGAATCACCTGATTAGAAAGTGGGATAACTTCTTCATCCCAACTCCTATGAGATTTATTCAACTTCCTGGTGATTCTCCACCACTTTATGTATCCAAATCAAGCTTCTTACAAAGTGATTCATCCTGGTTTGATTGGAACGACGAAGAAGCTGTCCTATTCCCAAACTGGGAAACTGGAATCACCTGATTAGAAAGTGGGATAACTTCTTCATCCCAACTCCTATGAGATTTATTCAACTTCCTGGTGATTCTCCAACACTTTATGTATCCAAATCAAGCTTCTTACAAAGTGATTCATCCTGGTTTGATTGGAACGACGAAGAAGCTGTCCTATTCCCAAACTGGAAACTGGAATCACCTGATTAGAAAGTGGGATAACTTCTTTCATCCCAACTCCTATGAGATTTATTCAACTTCCTGGTGATTCTCCACCATTTATGTATCCAAATCAAGCTTCTTACAAAGTGATTCATCCTGGTTTGATTGGAACGACGAAGAAGCTGTCCTATTCCCAAACTGGGAAACTGGAATCACCTGATTTGAAAGTGGGATAACTTCTTCATCCCAACTCCTATGAGATTTATTCAACTTCCTGGTGATTCTCCAACACTTTATGTATCCAAATCAAGCTTCTTACAAAGTGATTCATCCTGGTTTGATTGGAACGACGAAGAAGCTGTCCTATTCCCAAACTGGGAAACTGGAATCACCTGATTAGAAAGTGGGATAACTTCTTCATCCCAACTCCTATGAGATTTATTCAACTTCCTGGTGATTCTCCAACACTTTATGTATCCAAATCAAGCTTCTTACAAAGTGATTCATCCTGGTTTGATTGGAACGACGAAGAAGCTGTCCTATTCCCAAACTGGGAAACTGGAATCACCTGATTTGAAAGTGGGATAACTTCTTCATCCCAACTCCTATGAGATTTATTCAACTTCCTGGTGATTCTCCAACACTTTATGTATCCAAATCAAGCTTCTTACAAAGTGATTCATCCTGGTTTGATTGGAACGACGAAGAAGCTGTCCTATTCCCAAAACTGGAATCACCTGATTAGAAAGTGGGATAACTTCTTCATCCCAACTCCTATGAGATTTATTCAACTTCCTGGTGATTCTCCAACACTTTATGTATCCAAATCAAGCTTCTTACAAAGTGATTCATCCTGGTTTGATTGGAACGACGAAGAAGCTGTCCTATTCCCAAACTGGGAAACTGGAATCACCTGATTTGAAAGTGGGATAACTTCTTCATCCCAACTCCTATGAGATTTATTCAACTTCCTGGTGATTCTCCAACACTTTATGTATCCAAATCAAGCTTCTTACAAAGTGATTCATCCTGGTTTGATTGGAACGACGAAGAAGCTGTCCTATTCCCAAACTGGGAAACTGGAATCACCTGATTAGAAAGTGGGATAACTTCTTCATCCCAACTCCTATGAGATTTATTCAACTTCCTGGTGATTCTCCAACACTTTATGTATCCAAATCAAGCTTCTTACAAAGTGATTCATCCTGGTTTGATTGGAACGACGAAGAAGCTGTCCTATTCCCAAACTGGGAAACTGGAATCACCTGATTTGAAAGTGGGATAACTTCTTCATCCCAACTCCTATGAGATTTATTCAACTTCCTGGTGATTCTCCAACACTTTATGTATCCAAATCAAGCTTCTTACAAAGTGATTCATCCTGGTTTGATTGGAACGACGAAGAAGCTGTCCTATTCCCAAACTGGAAACTGGAATCACCTGATTTGAAAGTGGGATAACTTCTTCATCCCAACTCCTATGAGATTTATTCAACTTCCTGGTGATTCTCCACACTTTATGTATCCAAATCAAGCTTCTTACAAAGTGATTCATCCTGGTTTGATTGGAACGACGAAGAAGCTGTCCTATTCCCAAACTGGGAAACTGGAATCACCTGATTTGAAAGTGGGATAACTTCTTCATCCCAACTCCTATGAGATTTATTCAACTTCCTGGTGATTCTCCAACACTTTATGTATCCAAATCAAGCTTCTTACAAAGTGATTCATCCTGGTTTGATTGGAACGACGAAGAAGCTGTCCTATTCCCAAACTGGGAAACTGGAATCACCTGATTTGAAAGTGGGATAACTTCTTCATCCCAACTCCTATGAGATTTATTCAACTTCCTGGTGATTCTCCAACACTTTATGTATCCAAATCAAGCTTCTTACAAAGTGATTCATCCTGGTTTGATTGGAACGACGAAGAAGCTGTCCTATTCCCAAACTGGGAAACTGGAATCACCTGATTTGAAAGTGGGATAACTTCTTCATCCCAACTCCTATGAGATTAATTCAACTTCCTGGTGATTCTCCAACACTTTATGTATCCAAATCAAGCTTCTTACAAAGTGATTCATCCTGGTTTGATTGGAACGACGAAGAAGCTGTCCTATTCCCAAACTGGGAAACTGGAATCACCTGATTAGAAAGTGGGATAACTTCTTCATCCCAACTCCTATGAGATTTATTCAACTTCCTGGTGATTCTCCAACACTTTATGTATCCAAATCAAGCTTCTTACAAAGTGATTCATCCTGGTTTGATTGGAACGACGAAGAAGCTGTCCTATTCCCAAACTGGGAAACTGGAATCACCTGATTAGAAAGTGGGATAACTTCTTCATCCCAACTCCTATGAGATTTATTCAACTTCCTGGTGATTCTCCAACACTTTATGTATCCAAATCAAGCTTCTTACAAAGTGATTCATCCTGGTTTGATTGGAACGACGAAGAAGCTGTCCTATTCCCAAACTGGGAAACTGGAATCACCTGATTTGAAAGTGGGATAACTTCTTCATCCCAACTCCTATGAGATTAATTCAACTTCCTGGTGATTCTCCAACACTTTATGTATCCAAATCAAGCTTCTTACAAAGTGATTCATCCTGGTTTGATTGGAACGACGAAGAAGCTGTCCTATTCCCAAACTGGGAAACTGGAATCACCTGATTTGAAAGTGGGATAACTTCTTCATCCCAACTCCTATGAGATTTATTCAACTTCCTGGTGATTCTCCAACACTTTATGTATCCAAATCAAGCTTCTTACAAAGTGATTCATCCTGGTTTGATTGGAACGACGAAGAAGCTGTCCTATTCCCAAACTGGGAAACTGGAATCACCTGATTAGAAAGTGGGATAACTTCTTCATCCCAACTCCTATGAGATTTATTCAACTTCCTGGTGATTCTCCAACACTTTATGTATCCAAATCAAGCTTCTTACAAAGTGATTCATCCTGGTTTGATTGGAACGACGAAGAAGCTGTCCTATTCCCAAACTGGGAAACTGGAATCACCTGATTTGAAAGTGGGATAACTTCTTCATCCCAACTCCTATGAGATTTATTCAACTTCCTGGTGATTCTCCAACACTTTATGTATCCAAATCAAGCTTCTTACAAAGTGATTCATCCTGGTTTGATTGGAACGACGAAGAAGCTGTCCTATTCCCAAACTGGGAAACTGGAATCACCTGATTTGAAAGTGGGATAACTTCTTCATCCCAACTCCTATGAGATTTATTCAACTTCCTGGTGATTCTCCAACACTTTATGTATCCAAATCAAGCTTCTTACAAAGTGATTCATCCTGGTTTGATTGGAACGACGAAGAAGCTGTCCTATTCCCAAACTGGGAAACTGGAATCACCTGATTTGAAAGTGGGATAACTTCTTCATCCCAACTCCTATGAGATTAATTCAACTTCCTGGTGATTCTCCAACACTTTATGTATCCAAATCAAGCTTCTTACAAAGTGATTCATCCTGGTTTGATTGGAACGACGAAGAAGCTGTCCTATTCCCAAACTGGGAAACTGGAATCACCTGATTTGAAAGTGGGATAACTTCTTCATCCCAACTCCTATGAGATTAATTCAACTTCCTGGTGATTCTCCAACACTTTATGTATCCAAATCAAGCTTCTTACAAAGTGATTCATCCTGGTTTGATTGGAACGACGAAGAAGCTGTCCTATTCCCAAACTGGGAAACTGGAATCACCTGATTTGAAAGTGGGATAACTTCTTCATCCCAACTCCTATGAGATTAATTCAACTTCCTGGTGATTCTCCAACACTTTATGTATCCAAATCAAGCTTCTTACAAAGTGATTCATCCTGGTTTGATTGGAACGACGAAGAAGCTGTCCTATTCCCAAACTGGGAAACTGGAATCACCTGATTTGAAAGTGGGATAACTTCTTCATCCCAACTCCTATGAGATTTATTCAACTTCCTGGTGATTCTCCAACACTTTATGTATCCAAATCAAGCTTCTTACAAAGTGATTCATCCTGGTTTGATTGGAACGACGAAGAAGCTGTCCTATTCCCAAACTGGGAAACTGGAATCACCTGATTTGAAAGTGGGATAACTTCTTCATCCCAACTCCTATGAGATTTATTCAACTTCCTGGTGATTCTCCAACACTTTATGTATCCAAATCAAGCTTCTTACAAAGTGATTCATCCTGGTTTGATTGGAACGACGAAGAAGCTGTCCTATTCCCAAACTGGGAAACTGGAATCACCTGATTTGAAAGTGGGATAACTTCTTCATCCCAACTCCTATGAGATTTATTCAACTTCCTGGTGATTCTCCAACACTTTATGTATCCAAATCAAGCTTCTTACAAAGTGATTCATCCTGGTTTGATTGGAACGACGAAGAAGCTGTCCTATTCCCAAACTGGGAAACTGGAATCACCTGATTTGAAAGTGGGATAACTTCTTCATCCCAACTCCTATGAGATTTATTCAACTTCCTGGTGATTCTCCAACACTTTATGTATCCAAATCAAGCTTCTTACAAAGTGATTCATCCTGGTTTGATTGGAACGACGAAGAAGCTGTCCTATTCCCAAACTGGGAAACTGGAATCACCTGATTTGAAAGTGGGATAACTTCTTCATCCCAACTCCTATGAGATTTATTCAACTTCCTGGTGATTCTCCAACACTTTATGTATCCAAATCAAGCTTCTTACAAAGTGATTCATCCTGGTTTGATTGGAACGACGAAGAAGCTGTCCTATTCCCAAACTGGGAAACTGGAATCACCTGATTTGAAAGTGGGATAACTTCTTCATCCCAACTCCTATGAGATTTATTCAACTTCCTGGTGATTCTCCAACACTTTATGTATCCAAATCAAGCTTCTTACAAAGTGATTCATCCTGGTTTGATTGGAACGACGAAGAAGCTGTCCTATTCCCAAACTGGGAAACTGGAATCACCTGATTTGAAAGTGGGATAACTTCTTCATCCCAACTCCTATGAGATTTATTCAACTTCCTGGTGATTCTCCAACACTTTATGTATCCAAATCAAGCTTCTTACAAAGTGATTCATCCTGGTTTGATTGGAACGACGAAGAAGCTGTCCTATTCCCAAACTGGGAAACTGGAATCACCTGATTTGAAAGTGGGATAACTTCTTCATCCCAACTCCTATGAGATTTATTCAACTTCCTGGTGATTCTCCAACACTTTATGTATCCAAATCAAGCTTCTTACAAAGTGATTCATCCTGGTTTGATTGGAACGACGAAGAAGCTGTCCTATTCCCAAACTGGGAAACTGGAATCACCTGATTTGAAAGTGGGATAACTTCTTCATCCCAACTCCTATGAGATTAATTCAACTTCCTGGTGATTCTCCAACACTTTATGTATCCAAATCAAGCTTCTTACAAAGTGATTCATCCTGGTTTGATTGGAACGACGAAGAAGCTGTCCTATTCCCAAACTGGGAAACTGGAATCACCTGATTTGAAAGTGGGATAACTTCTTCATCCCAACTCCTATGAGATTTATTCAACTTCCTGGTGATTCTCCAACACTTTATGTATCCAAATCAAGCTTCTTACAAAGTGATTCATCCTGGTTTGATTGGAACGACGAAGAAGCTGTCCTATTCCCAAACTGGGAAACTGGAATCACCTGATTTGAAAGTGGGATAACTTCTTCATCCCAACTCCTATGAGATTTATTCAACTTCCTGGTGATTCTCCAACACTTTATGTATCCAAATCAAGCTTCTTACAAAGTGATTCATCCTGGTTTGATTGGAACGACGAAGAAGCTGTCCTATTCCCAAACTGGGAAACTGGAATCACCTGATTTGAAAGTGGGATAACTTCTTCATCCCAACTCCTATGAGATTTATTCAACTTCCTGGTGATTCTCCAACACTTTATGTATCCAAATCAAGCTTCTTACAAAGTGATTCATCCTGGTTTGATTGGAACGACGAAGAAGCTGTCCTATTCCCAAACTGGGAAACTGGAATCACCTGATTTGAAAGTGGGATAACTTCTTCATCCCAACTCCTATGAGATTTATTCAACTTCCTGGTGATTCTCCAACACTTTATGTATCCAAATCAAGCTTCTTACAAAGTGATTCATCCTGGTTTGATTGGAACGACGAAGAAGCTGTCCTATTCCCAAACTGGGAAACTGGAATCACCTGATTTGAAAGTGGGATAACTTCTTCATCCCAACTCCTATGAGATTTATTCAACTTCCTGGTGATTCTCCAACACTTTATGTATCCAAATCAAGCTTCTTACAAAGTGATTCATCCTGGTTTGATTGGAACGACGAAGAAGCTGTCCTATTCCCAAACTGGGAAACTGGAATCACCTGATTTGAAAGTGGGATAACTTCTTCATCCCAACTCCTATGAGATTTATTCAACTTCCTGGTGATTCTCCAACACTTTATGTATCCAAATCAAGCTTCTTACAAAGTGATTCATCCTGGTTTGATTGGAACGACGAAGAAGCTGTCCTATTCCCAAACTGGGAAACTGGAATCACCTGATTTGAAAGTGGGATAACTTCTTCATCCCAACTCCTATGAGATTTATTCAACTTCCTGGTGATTCTCCAACACTTTATGTATCCAAATCAAGCTTCTTACAAAGTGATTCATCCTGGTTTGATTGGAACGACGAAGAAGCTGTCCTATTCCCAAACTGGGAAACTGGAATCACCTGATTTGAAAGTGGGATAACTTCTTCATCCCAACTCCTATGAGATTTATTCAACTTCCTGGTGATTCTCCAACACTTTATGTATCCAAATCAAGCTTCTTACAAAGTGATTCATCCTGGTTTGATTGGAACGACGAAGAAGCTGTCCTATTCCCAAACTGGGAAACTGGAATCACCTGATTTGAAAGTGGGATAACTTCTTCATCCCAACTCCTATGAGATTTATTCAACTTCCTGGTGATTCTCCAACACTTTATGTATCCAAATCAAGCTTCTTACAAAGTGATTCATCCTGGTTTGATTGGAACGACGAAGAAGCTGTCCTATTCCCAAACTGGGAAACTGGAATCACCTGATTTGAAAGTGGGATAACTTCTTCATCCCAACTCCTATGAGATTTATTCAACTTCCTGGTGATTCTCCAACACTTTATGTATCCAAATCAAGCTTCTTACAAAGTGATTCATCCTGGTTTGATTGGAACGACGAAGAAGCTGTCCTATTCCCAAACTGGGAAACTGGAATCACCTGATTTGAAAGTGGGATAACTTCTTCATCCCAACTCCTATGAGATTTATTCAACTTCCTGGTGATTCTCCAACACTTTATGTATCCAAATCAAGCTTCTTACAAAGTGATTCATCCTGGTTTGATTGGAACGACGAAGAAGCTGTCCTATTCCCAAACTGGGAAACTGGAATCACCTGATTTGAAAGTGGGATAACTCTTCATCCCAACTCCTATGAGATTTATTCAACTTCCTGGTGATTCTCCAACACTTTATGTATCCAAATCAAGCTTCTTACAAAGTGATTCATCCTGGTTTGATTGGAACGACGAAGAAGCTGTCCTATTCCCAAACTGGGAAACTGGAATCACCTGATTTGAAAGTGGGATAACTTCTTCATCCCAACTCCTATGAGATTTATTCAACTTCCTGGTGATTCTCCAACACTTTATGTATCCAAATCAAGCTTCTTACAAAGTGATTCATCCTGGTTTGATTGGAACGACGAAGAAGCTGTCCTATTCCCAAACTGGGAAACTGGAATCACCTGATTTGAAAGTGGGATAACTTCTTCATCCCAACTCCTATGAGATTTATTCAACTTCCTGGTGATTCTCCAACACTTTATGTATCCAAATCAAGCTTCTTACAAAGTGATTCATCCTGGTTTGATTGGAACGACGAAGAAGCTGTCCTATTCCCAAACTGGGAAACTGGAATCACCTGATTTGAAAGTGGGATAACTTCTTCATCCCAACTCCTATGAGATTTATTCAACTTCCTGGTGATTCTCCAACACTTTATGTATCCAAATCAAGCTTCTTACAAAGTGATTCATCCTGGTTTGATTGGAACGACGAAGAAGCTGTCCTATTCCCAAACTGGGAAACTGGAATCACCTGATTTGAAAGTGGGATAACTTCTTCATCCCAACTCCTATGAGATTAATTCAACTTCCTGGTGATTCTCCAACACTTTATGTATCCAAATCAAGCTTCTTACAAAGTGATTCATCCTGGTTTGATTGGAACGACGAAGAAGCTGTCCTATTCCCAAACTGGGAAACTGGAATCACCTGATTTGAAAGTGGGATAACTTCTTCATCCCAACTCCTATGAGATTTATTCAACTTCCTGGTGATTCTCCAACACTTTATGTATCCAAATCAAGCTTCTTACAAAGTGATTCATCCTGGTTTGATTGGAACGACGAAGAAGCTGTCCTATTCCCAAACTGGGAAACTGGAATCACCTGATTTGAAAGTGGGATAACTTCTTCATCCCAACTCCTATGAGATTTATTCAACTTCCTGGTGATTCTCCAACACTTTATGTATCCAAATCAAGCTTCTTACAAAGTGATTCATCCTGGTTTGATTGGAACGACGAAGAAGCTGTCCTATTCCCAAACTGGGAAACTGGAATCACCTGATTTGAAAGTGGGATAACTTCTTCATCCCAACTCCTATGAGATTAATTCAACTTCCTGGTGATTCTCCAACACTTTATGTATCCAAATCAAGCTTCTTACAAAGTGATTCATCCTGGTTTGATTGGAACGACGAAGAAGCTGTCCTATTCCCAAACTGGGAAACTGGAATCACCTGATTTGAAAGTGGGATAACTTCTTCATCCCAACTCCTATGAGATTTATTCAACTTCCTGGTGATTCTCCAACACTTTATGTATCCAAATCAAGCTTCTTACAAAGTGATTCATCCTGGTTTGATTGGAACGACGAAGAAGCTGTCCTATTCCCAAACTGGGAAACTGGAATCACCTGATTTGAAAGTGGGATAACTTCTTCATCCCAACTCCTATGAGATTAATTCAACTTCCTGGTGATTCTCCAACACTTTATGTATCCAAATCAAGCTTCTTACAAAGTGATTCATCCTGGTTTGATTGGAACGACGAAGAAGCTGTCCTATTCCCAAACTGGGAAACTGGAATCACCTGATTTGAAAGTGGGATAACTTCTTCATCCCAACTCCTATGAGATTTATTCAACTTCCTGGTGATTCTCCAACACTTTATGTATCCAAATCAAGCTTCTTACAAAGTGATTCATCCTGGTTTGATTGGAACGACGAAGAAGCTGTCCTATTCCCAAACTGGGAAACTGGAATCACCTGATTTGAAAGTGGGATAACTTCTTCATCCCAACTCCTATGAGATTTATTCAACTTCCTGGTGATTCTCCAACACTTTATGTATCCAAATCAAGCTTCTTACAAAGTGATTCATCCTGGTTTGATTGGAACGACGAAGAAGCTGTCCTATTCCCAAACTGGGAAACTGGAATCACCTGATTTGAAAGTGGGATAACTTCTTCATCCCAACTCCTATGAGATTAATTCAACTTCCTGGTGATTCTCCAACACTTTATGTATCCAAATCAAGCTTCTTACAAAGTGATTCATCCTGGTTTGATTGGAACGACGAAGAAGCTGTCCTATTCCCAAACTGGGAAACTGGAATCACCTGATTTGAAAGTGGGATAACTTCTTCATCCCAACTCCTATGAGATTAATTCAACTTCCTGGTGATTCTCCAACACTTTATGTATCCAAATCAAGCTTCTTACAAAGTGATTCATCCTGGTTTGATTGGAACGACGAAGAAGCTGTCCTATTCCCAAACTGGGAAACTGGAATCACCTGATTTGAAAGTGGGATAACTTCTTCATCCCAACTCCTATGAGATTTATTCAACTTCCTGGTGATTCTCCAACACTTTATGTATCCAAATCAAGCTTCTTACAAAGTGATTCATCCTGGTTTGATTGGAACGACGAAGAAGCTGTCCTATTCCCAAACTGGGAAACTGGAATCACCTGATTTGAAAGTGGGATAACTTCTTCATCCCAACTCCTATGAGATTTATTCAACTTCCTGGTGATTCTCCAACACTTTATGTATCCAAATCAAGCTTCTTACAAAGTGATTCATCCTGGTTTGATTGGAACGACGAAGAAGCTGTCCTATTCCCAAACTGGGAAACTGGAATCACCTGATTTGAAAGTGGGATAACTTCTTCATCCCAACTCCTATGAGATTTATTCAACTTCCTGGTGATTCTCCAACACTTTATGTATCCAAATCAAGCTTCTTACAAAGTGATTCATCCTGGTTTGATTGGAACGACGAAGAAGCTGTCCTATTCCCAAACTGGGAAACTGGAATCACCTGATTTGAAAGTGGGATAACTTCTTCATCCCAACTCCTATGAGATTTATTCAACTTCCTGGTGATTCTCCAACACTTTATGTATCCAAATCAAGCTTCTTACAAAGTGATTCATCCTGGTTTGATTGGAACGACGAAGAAGCTGTCCTATTCCCAAACTGGGAAACTGGAATCACCTGATTTGAAAGTGGGATAACTTCTTCATCCCAACTCCTATGAGATTTATTCAACTTCCTGGTGATTCTCCAACACTTTATGTATCCAAATCAAGCTTCTTACAAAGTGATTCATCCTGGTTTGATTGGAACGACGAAGAAGCTGTCCTATTCCCAAACTGGGAAACTGGAATCACCTGATTTGAAAGTGGGATAACTTCTTCATCCCAACTCCTATGAGATTTATTCAACTTCCTGGTGATTCTCCAACACTTTATGTATCCAAATCAAGCTTCTTACAAAGTGATTCATCCTGGTTTGATTGGAACGACGAAGAAGCTGTCCTATTCCCAAACTGGGAAACTGGAATCACCTGATTTGAAAGTGGGATAACTTCTTCATCCCAACTCCTATGAGATTAATTCAACTTCCTGGTGATTCTCCAACACTTTATGTATCCAAATCAAGCTTCTTACAAAGTGATTCATCCTGGTTTGATTGGAACGACGAAGAAGCTGTCCTATTCCCAAACTGGGAAACTGGAATCACCTGATTTGAAAGTGGGATAACTTCTTCATCCCAACCCAACTATGAGATTTATTCAACTTCCTGGTGATTCTCCAACACTTTATGTATCCAAATCAAGCTTCTTACAAAGTGATTCATCCTGGTTTGATTGGAACGACGAAGAAGCTGTCCTATTCCCAAACTGGGAAACTGGAATCACCTGATTTGAAAGTGGGATAACTTCTTCATCCCAACTCCTATGAGATTTATTCAACTTCCTGGTGATTCTCCAACACTTTATGTATCCAAATCAAGCTTCTTACAAAGTGATTCATCCTGGTTTGATTGGAACGACGAAGAAGCTGTCCTATTCCCAAACTGGGAAACTGGAATCACCTGATTTGAAAGTGGGATAACTTCTTCATCCCAACTCCTATGAGATTTATTCAACTTCCTGGTGATTCTCCAACACTTTATGTATCCAAATCAAGCTTCTTACAAAGTGATTCATCCTGGTTTGATTGGAACGACGAAGAAGCTGTCCTATTCCCAAACTGGGAAACTGGAATCACCTGATTTGAAAGTGGGATAACTTCTTCATCCCAACTCCTATGAGATTTATTCAACTTCCTGGTGATTCTCCAACACTTTATGTATCCAAATCAAGCTTCTTACAAAGTGATTCATCCTGGTTTGATTGGAACGACGAAGAAGCTGTCCTATTCCCAAACTGGGAAACTGGAATCACCTGATTTGAAAGTGGGATAACTTCTTCATCCCAACTCCTATGAGATTTATTCAACTTCCTGGTGATTCTCCAACACTTTATGTATCCAAATCAAGCTTCTTACAAAGTGATTCATCCTGGTTTGATTGGAACGACGAAGAAGCTGTCCTATTCCCAAACTGGGAAACTGGAATCACCTGATTTGAAAGTGGGATAACTTCTTCATCCCAACTCCTATGAGATTTATTCAACTTCCTGGTGATTCTCCACCACTTTATGTATCCAAATCAAGCTTCTTACAAAGTGATTCATCCTGGTTTGATTGGAACGACGAAGAAGCTGTCCTATTCCCAAACTGGGAAACTGGAATCACCTGATTAGAAAGTGGGATAACTTCTTCATCCCAACTCCTATGAGATTTATTCAACTTCCTGGTGATTCTCCACCACTTTATGTATCCAAATCAAGCTTCTTACAAAGTGATTCATCCTGGTTTGATTGGAACGACGAAGAAGCTGTCCTATTCCCAAACTGGGAAACTGGAATCACCTGATTAGA
Source organism: Brassica napus (assembly GCF_020379485.1). Classification (NCBI taxonomy): domain Eukaryota; kingdom Viridiplantae; phylum Streptophyta; class Magnoliopsida; order Brassicales; family Brassicaceae; genus Brassica; species Brassica napus. The sequence goes on along the minus strand of NW_026016611.1, from coordinate 37,443 downwards.
AAGTGGGATAACTTCTTCATCCCAACTCCTATGAGATTTATTCAACTTCCTGGTGATTCTCCAACACTTTATGTATCCAAATCAAGCTTCTTACAAAGTGATTCATCCTGGTTTGATTGGAACGACGAAGAAGCTGTCCTATTCCCAAACTGGGAAACTGGAATCACCTGATTTGAAAGTGGGATAACTTCTTCATCCCAACTCCTATGAGATTTATTCAACTTCCTGGTGATTCTCCAACACTTTATGTATCCAAATCAAGCTTCTTACAAAGTGATTCATCCTGGTTTGATTGGAACGACGAAGAAGCTGTCCTATTCCCAAACTGGGAAACTGGAATCACCTGATTAGAAAGTGGGATAACTTCTTCATCCCAACTCCTATGAGATTTATTCAACTTCCTGGTGATTCTCCAACACTTTATGTATCCAAATCAAGCTTCTTACAAAGTGATTCATCCTGGTTTGATTGGAACGACGAAGAAGCTGTCCTATTCCCAAACTGGGAAACTGGAATCACCTGATTAGAAAGTGGGATAACTTCTTCATCCCAACTCCTATGAGATTTATTCAACTTCCTGGTGATTCTCCACCACTTTATGTATCCAAATCAAGCTTCTTACAAAGTGATTCATCCTGGTTTGATTGGAACGACGAAGAAGCTGTCCTATTCCCAAACTGGGAAACTGGAATCACCTGATTAGAAAGTGGGATAACTTCTTCATCCCAACTCCTATGAGATTTATTCAACTTCCTGGTGATTCTCCAACACTTTATGTATCCAAATCAAGCTTCTTACAAAGTGATTCATCCTGGTTTGATTGGAACGACGAAGAAGCTGTCCTATTCCCAAACTGGGAAACTGGAATCACCTGATTAGAAAGTGGGATAACTTCTTCATCCCAACTCCTATGAGATTTATTCAACTTCCTGGTGATTCTCCACCACTTTATGTATCCAAATCAAGCTTCTTACAAAGTGATTCATCCTGGTTTGATTGGAACGACGAAGAAGCTGTCCTATTCCCAAACTGGGAAACTGGAATCACCTGATTAGAAAGTGGGATAACTTCTTCATCCCAACTCCTATGAGATTTATTCAACTTCCTGGTGATTCTCCAACACTTTATGTATCCAAATCAAGCTTCTTACAAAGTGATTCATCCTGGTTTGATTGGAACGACGAAGAAGCTGTCCTATTCCCAAACTGGGAAACTGGAATCACCTGATTAGAAAGTGGGATAACTTCTTCATCCCAACTCCTATGAGATTTATTCAACTTCCTGGTGATTCTCCACCACTTTATGTATCCAAATCAAGCTTCTTACAAAGTGATTCATCCTGGTTTGATTGGAACGACGAAGAAGCTGTCCTATTCCCAAACTGGGAAACTGGAATCACCTGATTAGAAAGTGGGATAACTTCTTCATCCCAACTCCTATGAGATTTATTCAACTTCCTGGTGATTCTCCAACACTTTATGTATCCAAATCAAGCTTCTTACAAAGTGATTCATCCTGGTTTGATTGGAACGACGAAGAAGCTGTCCTATTCCCAAACTGGGAAACTGGAATCACCTGATTTGAAAGTGGGATAACTTCTTCATCCCAACTCCTATGAGATTTATTCAACTTCCTGGTGATTCTCCAACACTTTATGTATCCAAATCAAGCTTCTTACAAAGTGATTCATCCTGGTTTGATTGGAACGACGAAGAAGCTGTCCTATTCCCAAACTGGGAAACTGGAATCACCTGATTAGAAAGTGGGATAACTTCTTCATCCCAACTCCTATGAGATTTATTCAACTTCCTGGTGATTCTCCACCACTTTATGTATCCAAATCAAGCTTCTTACAAAGTGATTCATCCTGGTTTGATTGGAACGACGAAGAAGCTGTCCTATTCCCAAACTGGGAAACTGGAATCACCTGATTTGAAAGTGGGATAACTTCTTCATCCCAACTCCTATGAGATTTATTCAACTTCCTGGTGATTCTCCACACTTTATGTATCCAAATCAAGCTTCTTACAAAGTGATTCATCCTGGTTTGATTGGAACGACGAAGAAGCTGTCCTATTCCCAAACTGGGAAACTGGAATCACCTGATTAGAAAGTGGGATAACTTCTTCATCCCAACTCCTATGAGATTTATTCAACTTCCTGGTGATTCTCCAACACTTTATGTATCCAAATCAAGCTTCTTACAAAGTGATTCATCCTGGTTTGATTGGAACGACGAAGAAGCTGTCCTATTCCCAAACTGGGAAACTGGAATCACCTGATTTGAAAGTGGGATAACTTCTTCATCCCAACTCCTATGAGATTTATTCAACTTCCTGGTGATTCTCCAACACTTTATGTATCCAAATCAAGCTTCTTACAAAGTGATTCATCCTGGTTTGATTGGAACGACGAAGAAGCTGTCCTATTCCCAAACTGGGAAACTGGAATCACCTGATTAGAAAGTGGGATAACTTCTTCATCCCAACTCCTATGAGATTTATTCAACTTCCTGGTGATTCTCCAACACTTTATGTATCCAAATCAAGCTTCTTACAAAGTGATTCATCCTGGTTTGATTGGAACGACGAAGAAGCTGTCCTATTCCCAAACTGGGAAACTGGAATCACCTGATTAGAAAGTGGGATAACTTCTTCATCCCAACTCCTATGAGATTTATTCAACTTCCTGGTGATTCTCCACCACTTTATGTATCCAAATCAAGCTTCTTACAAAGTGATTCATCCTGGTTTGATTGGAACGACGAAGAAGCTGTCCTATTCCCAAACTGGGAAACTGGAATCACCTGATTAGAAAGTGGGATAACTTCTTCATCCCAACTCCTATGAGATTTATTCAACTTCCTGGTGATTCTCCAACACTTTATGTATCCAAATCAAGCTTCTTACAAAGTGATTCATCCTGGTTTGATTGGAACGACGAAGAAGCTGTCCTATTCCCAAACTGGGAAACTGGAATCACCTGATTAGAAAGTGGGATAACTTCTTCATCCCAACTCCTATGAGATTTATTCAACTTCCTGGTGATTCTCCACCACTTTATGTATCCAAATCAAGCTTCTTACAAAGTGATTCATCCTGGTTTGATTGGAACGACGAAGAAGCTGTCCTATTCCCAAACTGGGAAACTGGAATCACCTGATTAGAAAGTGGGATAACTTCTTCATCCCAACTCCTATGAGATTTATTCAACTTCCTGGTGATTCTCCACACTTTATGTATCCAAATCAAGCTTCTTACAAAGTGATTCATCCTGGTTTGATTGGAACGACGAAGAAGCTGTCCTATTCCCAAACTGGGAAACTGGAATCACCTGATTAGAAAGTGGGATAACTTCTTCATCCCAACTCCTATGAGATTTATTCAACTTCCTGGTGATTCTCCACACTTTATGTATCCAAATCAAGCTTCTTACAAAGTGATTCATCCTGGTTTGATTGGAACGACGAAGAAGCTGTCCTATTCCCAAACTGGGAAACTGGAATCACCTGATTAGAAAGTGGGATAACTTCTTCATCCCAACTCCTATGAGATTTATTCAACTTCCTGGTGATTCTCCAACACTTTATGTATCCAAATCAAGCTTCTTACAAAGTGATTCATCCTGGTTTGATTGGAACGACGAAGAAGCTGTCCTATTCCCAAACTGGGAAACTGGAATCACCTGATTTGAAAGTGGGATAACTTCTTCATCCCAACTCCTATGAGATTTATTCAACTTCCTGGTGATTCTCCAACACTTTATGTATCCAAATCAAGCTTCTTACAAAGTGATTCATCCTGGTTTGATTGGAACGACGAAGAAGCTGTCCTATTCCCAAACTGGGAAACTGGAATCACCTGATTAGAAAGTGGGATAACTTCTTCATCCCAACTCCTATGAGATTTATTCAACTTCCTGGTGATTCTCCAACACTTTATGTATCCAAATCAAGCTTCTTACAAAGTGATTCATCCTGGTTTGATTGGAACGACGAAGAAGCTGTCCTATTCCCAAACTGGGAAACTGGAATCACCTGATTAGAAAGTGGGATAACTTCTTCATCCCAACTCCTATGAGATTTATTCAACTTCCTGGTGATTCTCCACCACTTTATGTATCCAAATCAAGCTTCTTACAAAGTGATTCATCCTGGTTTGATTGGAACGACGAAGAAGCTGTCCTATTCCCAAACTGGGAAACTGGAATCACCTGATTAGAAAGTGGGATAACTTCTTCATCCCAACTCCTATGAGATTTATTCAACTTCCTGGTGATTCTCCACACTTTATGTATCCAAATCAAGCTTCTTACAAAGTGATTCATCCTGGTTTGATTGGAACGACGAAGAAGCTGTCCTATTCCCAAACTGGGAAACTGGAATCACCTGATTAGAAAGTGGGATAACTTCTTCATCCCAACTCCTATGAGATTTATTCAACTTCCTGGTGATTCTCCAACACTTTATGTATCCAAATCAAGCTTCTTACAAAGTGATTCATCCTGGTTTGATTGGAACGACGAAGAAGCTGTCCTATTCCCAAACTGGGAAACTGGAATCACCTGATTAGAAAGTGGGATAACTTCTTCATCCCAACTCCTATGAGATTTATTCAACTTCCTGGTGATTCTCCAACACTTTATGTATCCAAATCAAGCTTCTTACAAAGTGATTCATCCTGGTTTGATTGGAACGACGAAGAAGCTGTCCTATTCCCAAACTGGGAAACTGGAATCACCTGATTAGAAAGTGGGATAACTTCTTCATCCCAACTCCTATGAGATTTATTCAACTTCCTGGTGATTCTCCAACACTTTATGTATCCAAATCAAGCTTCTTACAAAGTGATTCATCCTGGTTTGATTGGAACGACGAAGAAGCTGTCCTATTCCCAAACTGGGAAACTGGAATCACCTGATTAGAAAGTGGGATAACTTCTTCATCCCAACTCCTATGAGATTTATTCAACTTCCTGGTGATTCTCCAACACTTTATGTATCCAAATCAAGCTTCTTACAAAGTGATTCATCCTGGTTTGATTGGAACGACGAAGAAGCTGTCCTATTCCCAAACTGGGAAACTGGAATCACCTGATTTGAAAGTGGGATAACTTCTTCATCCCAACTCCTATGAGATTTATTCAACTTCCTGGTGATTCTCCAACCACTTTATGTATCCAAATCAAGCTTCTTACAAAGTGATTCATCCTGGTTTGATTGGAACGACGAAGAAGCTGTCCTATTCCCAAACTGGGAAACTGGAATCACCTGATTTGAAAGTGGGATAACTTCTTCATCCCAACTCCTATGAGATTTATTCAACTTCCTGGTGATTCTCCAACACTTTATGTATCCAAATCAAGCTTCTTACAAAGTGATTCATCCTGGTTTGATTGGAACGACGAAGAAGCTGTCCTATTCCCAAACTGGGAAACTGGAATCACCTGATTAGAAAGTGGGATAACTTCTTCATCCCAACTCCTATGAGATTTATTCAACTTCCTGGTGATTCTCCACCACTTTATGTATCCAAATCAAGCTTCTTACAAAGTGATTCATCCTGGTTTGATTGGAACGACGAAGAAGCTGTCCTATTCCCAAACTGGGAAACTGGAATCACCTGATTAGAAAGTGGGATAACTTCTTCATCCCAACTCCTATGAGATTTATTCAACTTCCTGGTGATTCTCCAACACTTTATGTATCCAAATCAAGCTTCTTACAAAGTGATTCATCCTGGTTTGATTGGAACGACGAAGAAGCTGTCCTATTCCCAAACTGGGAAACTGGAATCACCTGATTAGAAAGTGGGATAACTTCTTCATCCCAACTCCTATGAGATTTATTCAACTTCCTGGTGATTCTCCAACACTTTATGTATCCAAATCAAGCTTCTTACAAAGTGATTCATCCTGGTTTGATTGGAACGACGAAGAAGCTGTCCTATTCCCAAACTGGGAAACTGGAATCACCTGATTAGAAAGTGGGATAACTTCTTCATCCCAACTCCTATGAGATTTATTCAACTTCCTGGTGATTCTCCAACACTTTATGTATCCAAATCAAGCTTCTTACAAAGTGATTCATCCTGGTTTGATTGGAACGACGAAGAAGCTGTCCTATTCCCAAACTGGGAAACTGGAATCACCTGATTTGAAAGTGGGATAACTTCTTCATCCCAACTCCTATGAGATTTATTCAACTTCCTGGTGATTCTCCAACCATTTATGTATCCAAATCAAGCTTCTTACAAAGTGATTCATCCTGGTTTGATTGGAACGACGAAGAAGCTGTCCTATTCCCAAACTGGGAAACTGGAATCACCTGATTAGAAAGTGGGATAACTTCTTCATCCCAACTCCTATGAGATTTATTCAACTTCCTGGTGATTCTCCAACACTTTATGTATCCAAATCAAGCTTCTTACAAAGTGATTCATCCTGGTTTGATTGGAACGACGAAGAAGCTGTCCTATTCCCAAACTGGGAAACTGGAATCACCTGATTAGAAAGTGGGATAACTTCTTCATCCCAACTCCTATGAGATTTATTCAACTTCCTGGTGATTCTCCAACACTTTATGTATCCAAATCAAGCTTCTTACAAAGTGATTCATCCTGGTTTGATTGGAACGACGAAGAAGCTGTCCTATTCCCAAACTGGGAAACTGGAATCACCTGATTAGAAAGTGGGATAACTTCTTCATCCCAACTCCTATGAGATTTATTCAACTTCCTGGTGATTCTCCAACACTTTATGTATCCAAATCAAGCTTCTTACAAAGTGATTCATCCTGGTTTGATTGGAACGACGAAGAAGCTGTCCTATTCCCAAACTGGGAAACTGGAATCACCTGATTAGAAAGTGGGATAACTTCTTCATCCCAACTCCTATGAGATTTATTCAACTTCCTGGTGATTCTCCACCACTTTATGTATCCAAATCAAGCTTCTTACAAAGTGATTCATCCTGGTTTGATTGGAACGACGAAGAAGCTGTCCTATTCCCAAACTGGGAAACTGGAATCACCTGATTAGAAAGTGGGATAACTTCTTCATCCCAACTCCTATGAGATTTATTCAACTTCCTGGTGATTCTCCAACACTTTATGTATCCAAATCAAGCTTCTTACAAAGTGATTCATCCTGGTTTGATTGGAACGACGAAGAAGCTGTCCTATTCCCAAACTGGGAAACTGGAATCACCTGATTAGAAAGTGGGATAACTTCTTCATCCCAACTCCTATGAGATTTATTCAACTTCCTGGTGATTCTCCAACACTTTATGTATCCAAATCAAGCTTCTTACAAAGTGATTCATCCTGGTTTGATTGGAACGACGAAGAAGCTGTCCTATTCCCAAACTGGGAAACTGGAATCACCTGATTAGAAAGTGGGATAACTTCTTCATCCCAACTCCTATGAGATTTATTCAACTTCCTGGTGATTCTCCAACACTTTATGTATCCAAATCAAGCTTCTTACAAAGTGATTCATCCTGGTTTGATTGGAACGACGAAGAAGCTGTCCTATTCCCAAACTGGGAAACTGGAATCACCTGATTAGAAAGTGGGATAACTTCTTCATCCCAACTCCTATGAGATTTATTCAACTTCCTGGTGATTCTCCAACACTTTATGTATCCAAATCAAGCTTCTTACAAAGTGATTCATCCTGGTTTGATTGGAACGACGAAGAAGCTGTCCTATTCCCAAACTGGGAAACTGGAATCACCTGATTAGAAAGTGGGATAACTTCTTCATCCCAACTCCTATGAGATTTATTCAACTTCCTGGTGATTCTCCACACTTTATGTATCCAAATCAAGCTTCTTACAAAGTGATTCATCCTGGTTTGATTGGAACGACGAAGAAGCTGTCCTATTCCCAAACTGGGAAACTGGAATCACCTGATTAGAAAGTGGGATAACTTCTTCATCCCAACTCCTATGAGATTTATTCAACTTCCTGGTGATTCTCCAACACTTTATGTATCCAAATCAAGCTTCTTACAAAGTGATTCATCCTGGTTTGATTGGAACGACGAAGAAGCTGTCCTATTCCCAAACTGGGAAACTGGAATCACCTGATTAGAAAGTGGGATAACTTCTTCATCCCAACTCCTATGAGATTTATTCAACTTCCTGGTGATTCTCCACCACTTTATGTATCCAAATCAAGCTTCTTACAAAGTGATTCATCCTGGTTTGATTGGAACGACGAAGAAGCTGTCCTATTCCCAAACTGGGAAACTGGAATCACCTGATTAGAAAGTGGGATAACTTCTTCATCCCAACTCCTATGAGATTTATTCAACTTCCTGGTGATTCTCCAACACTTTATGTATCCAAATCAAGCTTCTTACAAAGTGATTCATCCTGGTTTGATTGGAACGACGAAGAAGCTGTCCTATTCCCAAACTGGGAAACTGGAATCACCTGATTAGAAAGTGGGATAACTTCTTCATCCCAACTCCTATGAGATTTATTCAACTTCCTGGTGATTCTCCACCACTTTATGTATCCAAATCAAGCTTCTTACAAAGTGATTCATCCTGGTTTGATTGGAACGACGAAGAAGCTGTCCTATTCCCAAACTGGGAAACTGGAATCACCTGATTAGAAAGTGGGATAACTTCTTCATCCCAACTCCTATGAGATTTATTCAACTTCCTGGTGATTCTCCACCACTTTATGTATCCAAATCAAGCTTCTTACAAAGTGATTCATCCTGGTTTGATTGGAACGACGAAGAAGCTGTCCTATTCCCAAACTGGGAAACTGGAATCACCTGATTAGAAAGTGGGATAACTTCTTCATCCCAACTCCTATGAGATTTATTCAACTTCCTGGTGATTCTCCAACACTTTATGTATCCAAATCAAGCTTCTTACAAAGTGATTCATCCTGGTTTGATTGGAACGACGAAGAAGCTGTCCTATTCCCAAACTGGGAAACTGGAATCACCTGATTAGAAAGTGGGATAACTTCTTCATCCCAACTCCTATGAGATTTATTCAACTTCCTGGTGATTCTCCAACACTTTATGTATCCAAATCAAGCTTCTTACAAAGTGATTCATCCTGGTTTGATTGGAACGACGAAGAAGCTGTCCTATTCCCAAACTGGGAAACTGGAATCACCTGATTAGAAAGTGGGATAACTTCTTCATCCCAACTCCTATGAGATTTATTCAACTTCCTGGTGATTCTCCACCACTTTATGTATCCAAATCAAGCTTCTTACAAAGTGATTCATCCTGGTTTGATTGGAACGACGAAGAAGCTGTCCTATTCCCAAACTGGGAAACTGGAATCACCTGATTAGAAAGTGGGATAACTTCTTCATCCCAACTCCTATGAGATTTATTCAACTTCCTGGTGATTCTCCAACACTTTATGTATCCAAATCAAGCTTCTTACAAAGTGATTCATCCTGGTTTGATTGGAACGACGAAGAAGCTGTCCTATTCCCAAACTGGGAAACTGGAATCACCTGATTAGAAAGTGGGATAACTTCTTCATCCCAACTCCTATGAGATTTATTCAACTTCCTGGTGATTCTCCACCACTTTATGTATCCAAATCAAGCTTCTTACAAAGTGATTCATCCTGGTTTGATTGGAACGACGAAGAAGCTGTCCTATTCCCAAACTGGGAAACTGGAATCACCTGATTAGAAAGTGGGATAACTTCTTCATCCCAACTCCTATGAGATTTATTCAACTTCCTGGTGATTCTCCAACACTTTATGTATCCAAATCAAGCTTCTTACAAAGTGATTCATCCTGGTTTGATTGGAACGACGAAGAAGCTGTCCTATTCCCAAACTGGGAAACTGGAATCACCTGATTAGAAAGTGGGATAACTTCTTCATCCCAACTCCTATGAGATTTATTCAACTTCCTGTGTTTCTCTCACCACTTTATGTATCCAAATCAAGCTTCTTACAAAGTGATTCATCCTGGTTTGATTGGAACGACGAAGAAGCTGTCCTATTCCCAAACTGGGAAACTGGAATCACCTGATTAGAAAGTGGGATAACTTCTTCATCCCAACTCCTATGAGATTTATTCAACTTCCTGGTGATTCTCCACCACTTTATGTATCCAAATCAAGCTTCTTACAAAGTGATTCATCCTGGTTTGATTGGAACGACGAAGAAGCTGTCCTATTCCCAAACTGGGAAACTGGAATCACCTGATTAGAAAGTGGGATAACTTCTTCATCCCAACTCCTATGAGATTTATTCAACTTCCTGGTGATTCTCCAACACTTTATGTATCCAAATCAAGCTTCTTACAAAGTGATTCATCCTGGTTTGATTGGAACGACGAAGAAGCTGTCCTATTCCCAAACTGGGAAACTGGAATCACCTGATTAGAAAGTGGGATAACTTCTTCATCCCAACTCCTATGAGATTTATTCAACTTCCTGGTGATTCTCCAACACTTTATGTATCCAAATCAAGCTTCTTACAAAGTGATTCATCCTGGTTTGATTGGAACGACGAAGAAGCTGTCCTATTCCCAAACTGGGAAACTGGAATCACCTGATTAGAAAGTGGGATAACTTCTTCATCCCAACTCCTATGAGATTTATTCAACTTCCTGGTGATTCTCCACCACTTTATGTATCCAAATCAAGCTTCTTACAAAGTGATTCATCCTGGTTTGATTGGAACGACGAAGAAGCTGTCCTATTCCCAAACTGGGAAACTGGAATCACCTGATTAGAAAGTGGGATAACTTCTTCATCCCAACTCCTATGAGATTTATTCAACTTCCTGGTGATTCTCACTTTTATGTATCCAAATCAAGCTTCTTACAAAGTGATTCATCCTGGTTTGATTGGAACGACGAAGAAGCTGTCCTATTCCCAAACTGGGAAACTGGAATCACCTGATTAGAAAGTGGGATAACTTCTTCATCCCAACTCCTATGAGATTTATTCAACTTCCTGGTGATTCTCCAACACTTTATGTATCCAAATCAAGCTTCTTACAAAGTGATTCATCCTGGTTTGATTGGAACGACGAAGAAGCTGTCCTATTCCCAAACTGGGAAACTGGAATCACCTGATTAGAAAGTGGGATAACTTCTTCATCCCAACTCCTATGAGATTTATTCAACTTCCTGGTGATTCTCCAACACTTTATGTATCCAAATCAAGCTTCTTACAAAGTGATTCATCCTGGTTTGATTGGAACGACGAAGAAGCTGTCCTATTCCCAAACTGGGAAACTGGAATCACCTGATTAGAAAGTGGGATAACTTCTTCATCCCAACTCCTATGAGATTTATTCAACTTCCTGGTGATTCTCCAACACTTTATGTATCCAAATCAAGCTTCTTACAAAGTGATTCATCCTGGTTTGATTGGAACGACGAAGAAGCTGTCCTATTCCCAAACTGGGAAACTGGAATCACCTGATTAGAAAGTGGGATAACTTCTTCATCCCAACTCCTATGAGATTTATTCAACTTCCTGGTGATTCTCCACCACTTTATGTATCCAAATCAAGCTTCTTACAAAGTGATTCATCCTGGTTTGATTGGAACGACGAAGAAGCTGTCCTATTCCCAAACTGGGAAACTGGAATCACCTGATTAGAAAGTGGGATAACTTCTTCATCCCAACTCCTATGAGATTTATTCAACTTCCTGGTGATTCTCCACCACTTTATGTATCCAAATCAAGCTTCTTACAAAGTGATTCATCCTGGTTTGATTGGAACGACGAAGAAGCTGTCCTATTCCCAAACTGGGAAACTGGAATCACCTGATTAGAAAGTGGGATAACTTCTTCATCCCAACTCCTATGAGATTTATTCAACTTCCTGGTGATTCTCCACCACTTTATGTATCCAAATCAAGCTTCTTACAAAGTGATTCATCCTGGTTTGATTGGAACGACGAAGAAGCTGTCCTATTCCCAAACTGGGAAACTGGAATCACCTGATTAGAAAGTGGGATAACTTCTTCATCCCAACTCCTATGAGATTTATTCAACTTCCTGGTGATTCTCCACCACTTTATGTATCCAAATCAAGCTTCTTACAAAGTGATTCATCCTGGTTTGATTGGAACGACGAAGAAGCTGTCCTATTCCCAAACTGGGAAACTGGAATCACCTGATTAGAAAGTGGGATAACTTCTTCATCCCAACTCCTATGAGATTTATTCAACTTCCTGGTGATTCTCCAACACTTTATGTATCCAAATCAAGCTTCTTACAAAGTGATTCATCCTGGTTTGATTGGAACGACGAAGAAGCTGTCCTATTCCCAAACTGGGAAACTGGAATCACCTGATTAGAAAGTGGGATAACTTCTTCATCCCAACTCCTATGAGATTTATTCAACTTCCTGGTGATTCTCCACCACTTTATGTATCCAAATCAAGCTTCTTACAAAGTGATTCATCCTGGTTTGATTGGAACGACGAAGAAGCTGTCCTATTCCCAAACTGGGAAACTGGAATCACCTGATTAGAAAGTGGGATAACTTCTTCATCCCAACTCCTATGAGATTTATTCAACTTCCTGGTGATTCTCCACACTTTATGTATCCAAATCAAGCTTCTTACAAAGTGATTCATCCTGGTTTGATTGGAACGACGAAGAAGCTGTCCTATTCCCAAACTGGGAAACTGGAATCACCTGATTAGAAAGTGGGATAACTTCTTCATCCCAACTCCTATGAGATTTATTCAACTTCCTGGTGATTCTCCAACACTTTATGTATCCAAATCAAGCTTCTTACAAAGTGATTCATCCTGGTTTGATTGGAACGACGAAGAAGCTGTCCTATTCCCAAACTGGGAAACTGGAATCACCTGATTAGAAAGTGGGATAACTTCTTCATCCCAACTCCTATGAGATTTATTCAACTTCCTGGTTTCCCACCATTTTATGTATCCAAATCAAGCTTCTTACAAAGTGATTCATCCTGGTTTGATTGGAACGACGAAGAAGCTGTCCTATTCCCAAACTGGGAAACTGGAATCACCTGATTAGAAAGTGGGATAACTTCTTCATCCCAACTCCTATGAGATTTATTCAACTTCCTGGTGATTCTCCAACCTTTATGTATCCAAATCAAGCTTCTTACAAAGTGATTCATCCTGGTTTGATTGGAACGACGAAGAAGCTGTCCTATTCCCAAACTGGGAAACTGGAATCACCTGATTAGAAAGTGGGATAACTTCTTCATCCCAACTCCTATGAGATTTATTCAACTTCCTGGTGATTCTCCAACACTTTATGTATCCAAATCAAGCTTCTTACAAAGTGATTCATCCTGGTTTGATTGGAACGACGAAGAAGCTGTCCTATTCCCAAACTGGGAAACTGGAATCACCTGATTAGAAAGTGGGATAACTTCTTCATCATCCCAACTCCTATGAGATTTATTCAACTTCCTGGTTTCTCCACCACTTTATGTATCCAAATCAAGCTTCTTACAAAGTGATTCATCCTGGTTTGATTGGAACGACGAAGAAGCTGTCCTATTCCCAAACTGGGAAACTGGAATCACCTGATTAGAAAGTGGGATAACTTCTTCATCCCAACTCCTATGAGATTTATTCAACTTCCTGGTGATTCTCCCACCTTTTATGTATCCAAATCAAGCTTCTTACAAAGTGATTCAACCTGGTAGAGGAACACGAAGAAGTTGTGATAAGATAAAATTGATTGATAAGGGGTTCAAAGTACACTTATATAAGAGAAGTTGGAACAGACTCCAAGCTTCTCGAAAACTATCAAGAGAGTAAAGGCACACGCTCTCTTGAAAATAGAAACAAATGACAAGTTTGAAAACATGAAATGAAAGACTTTATAACATAAGGTTGATCCGGATAAGGTTGGATCGAGATCATCAACTAAGAGATTTGAGAAGCAAATCTATGGCCTCGTTAAAAAACCTATCTTGGAAAACCCATTGGGACAAAACCAAAGATAGGGAAAAAGAGCACACATAGTTGCTTGCTTAGTTGATGATCAGCTTGATGGTGAAGTTGCTTGAATGGTGATAAGTGTGTCTTGGTTGATCAAGCTTCTACCAAGACATTCCTCTTGCTTCCATGACCTCTTAACCAATCCTCCAATAACTTGCGTGAGCTTCCTTGATCTTGATCGAGTCATAGGTCCTTTAGGCAAGGCTAGAACATCTCCATCAGTCGGCTTATCCAGATCCTCATCATCTCCATTAGATAGTTGGTCCATGATCACATCATCCCCTCCCTCTTGAAAAGGATTTGACCTCAAATCTGGCTCATCTGCAACAAAAGGGATCAAGTCAGTAACATTGAAGCTATCACTTATGTCGTACTTACCTTGCAGATCAAGTTTGTAGGCATTGTCATTGATCCTCTTGGTGACTTCAAAAGGGCCATCAATCCTCGGCATTAGCTTAGACTTCCTCTCTTTTGGAAACTTTCTTTCCTCAAGTGAACCCATACTTGATCTCCAACTTCAAAGATCATCTCACGCCTTCCCTTGTTGGCTTGTTTGGCGTATTGCTTAGTTTTCTCTTCTAGATTGCGCTTAGCTTGCTCATGAATCTGCTGAACCATCTCAGCTTTCTTTTTCCCATCCATACTAACCCTTTCACACTCAGGTAAAGGTATTAGATCCAAAGGTGAGATGGGATTGAACCCATAAACAATTTCAAACGGAGAAAACTTAGAAGCAGAATGCATAGCATGATTGTATGCAAATTCACAATGAGGTAAGTAATCTTCCCATGATTTCAAGTTCTTTTTGATGAATGCACGCAGGAGAGTACCTAAGGTTCTATTAACTACTTCAGTCTGCCCATCAGTTTGTGGATGACAAGTAGTAGAAAACAATAGCTTAGTTCCTAGTTTAGACCACAATGTTTTCCAAAAGTAGCTAAGGAATTTAGTATCTCTATCTGAAACTATAGTCCTAGGCATTCCATGCAAACGTACCACTTCTTTAAAGAACAAATTAGCTACATGTAATGCATCATCAGTCTTATTGCAAGCTATGAAATGTGCCATTTTAGAGAATCTATCAACAACCACAAAGATAGAATCCTTTCCAGTCCTAGTTCTAGGCAAACCCATAACAAAATCCATAGATATATCATTCCAAGGATGAGTAGGAATAGGCAAAGGAGTATACAAACCGTGAGGTTGAACTTTAGACTTTGCAAGCTTGCAAGTTGTGCACCTTCCACAGATTCTCTCCACATCTCTTTTCATATGCGGCCAATAGAAGTGATCCTGCAAAACTTTAAGGGTTTTTGCTATACCAAAATGACCCATCAAGCTTCCTCCATGGGATTCCCTGACAAATAGATCTCTCAAAGAGCAATTAGGCACACATAAACGATTGTCATAGAATAAGAATCCATCATGCCTAAAATAATGTCCTGAAGCATACTTAGCACATGATTTATAAGCTTCTTGAAAGTCAGGATCAGATTCATACATTTCTTTAATCTGCTCAAAGCCTAGCAACTTAGCATCAAGAGTAGTTAAGAGGACATACCTTCGGGATAGTGCATCAGCAACTATATTCTCCTTACCTTGTTTGTATTTGATCACATACGGGAAGGTTTCAATGAATTCTACCCATCTAGCATGTCTCTTGCTGAGCTTACTTTGTCCTTTGAGATACTTGAGAGATTCATGGTCGGTGTGAATGACAAACTCCTTTGGCCAGAGATAATGCTGCCAAGTCTGTAGAGCTCTCACCAAGGCGTAGAGTTCTTTGTCATAAGTGGCATAGTTGAGAGTAGCTCCACTGAGTTTCTCACTGAAGTAAGCAATAGGTCTTTTATCCTGCATCAACACAGCACCAATTCCAATTCCTGAGGCATCACATTCTATTTCAAATGTTTTAGAAAAATCAGGAAGTATGAGAAGAGGAGATTGAGTAAGCTTCTCTTTAAGGAGTTGGAATGCGGCTTCCTGAGCTTCTCCCCACTTGAATCCTACATCCTTCTTGATTATCTCAGTTAGGGGAGCTGCTAGAGTGCTGAAATCCTTCACAAAGCGCCTATAGAAACCTGCCAGTCCATGAAAACTCCTTACTTCTCCCACTGTAGTTGGACTCGGCCACTCTTGTATTGCTTTGATCTTTTCCTGATCCACTTTTACACCATCTGCACTTACAACAAAACCTAGAAAGACCAAGTTATCTGTGCAAAAAGTGCACTTCTTTAGATTGGCATATAGCTTTTCCTTTCTCAAAACATCCAAAACAGCCCTAAGATGTTCTATATGATCTTCTAAGCATTTGCTGTAAACTAAGATATCATCAAAGTACACAACAACAAAGATGCCTATGAAAGACCTAAGAATATGATTCATCAATCTCATGAATGTACTAGGCGCATTGGTTAATCCAAATGGCATAACTAACCATTCATACAAGCCATGTTTAGTTTTAAATGCAGTTTTCCACTCATCTCCTTCTTTCATCCTAATCTGATGATATCCACTTTTCAAGTCTATCTTAGAAAAGATGCAAGAACCATGCAATTCATCAAGCATATCATCTAATCTAGGAATAGGGTGGCGATACTTCACTGTTATGTTGTTGATTGCTCTACAATCAACACACATGCGCCAGCTCCCATCTTTCTTTGGCACAAGGAGCACTGGAACTGCACAAGGACTCAAACTCTCTCGGATATGACCCTTCTCCATCAGCTCCTCTACTTGTTTTTGCAGTTCTTTGGTTTCAACTGGATTGGTCCTGTATGCTGGACGGTTGGGCAGTGTAGAACCAGGTACAAAGTCTATTTGGTGCTCAATCCCACGCACTGGAGGCAATCCAATGGGGCTATCTTCTGGAAACACATCTGCATACTCCTGTAAAAGAGAAACTAGTTCACTCGGATGATCCGGTGTGTGATCAGTAATGTTAGAAGAGTCTCTTTAAACATAAGCAAGATAATAGAATTTTGAGAGTAGAGAATTCTTTTGATATCTCCCTGTTTGGCATAGAGGCTGTGATGCTTGTCATGATCAGGTTTGAGATCAATCTCTTTCGCTTTCTTTTTCTGAAGCTGGATTTGATCTTCATGAACCTCTTTAGGAGACAAAGGCACCAGCACAGTCTTCTTTCCGTTGAATTCAAAAGAATGTTTGTTGGTGAAGCCATCATGATTCACACGTCTATCATACTGCCAGGGTCTTCCAAGGAGTATATGACTGGCTTCCATTGGCAACACATCACACAAGACTTCATCTTCATATCTACCAATGGCTATAGGAACCAGTACTTGAGTAGAAACTTTCATCTCGCCCTCCTCATTGAGCCACTGCAATCTGTAGGGTCTTGGGTGTTTCTGAATTTTCAAACCCAATTTCTTCACCATAGTCTCACTAGCTACATTGACACAACTTCCTCCATCAATAATGAGACTGCACACCTTTCCCTGAACCATACACCTTGTGTAGAATAGATTCTCTCGCTGCTCAAGCTCTCCATTCTTGGCTTGCAAGTTCAAGAGCCTTCTTGTCACCAACAATCTTCCTTTCACGGGTTCTACTTCACTTTCTTCTTCAGACTCCTCATGATCAGAACCAAACTTCTCTTCCTCTGATTCATACTCTCCATTCTCAAGAAGAATCATAACCTTTTTGTTGGTGCACTCATTAGCATAATGCCCACGCCCTTGACATTTGAAGCACTTAACATCTCTAGTTCTTGAACTAGTAATTTCAGCTTTGCCTTTGTCTTTGCTGTATATGCTGCTCGGCTTAGTCTCTTCTTTCTGCTGAGGCTTGCTATCCTTCAGATAGGATGTTTTCTCTTCTTTAGAGTGGTGGAACTTAGACGATCCATAGCTGCGTGAGTTACCCTTCCTCTTGAGCTGCTGCTCCACTAGAATAGCTTTGTGCAACATCTCTTCTATTTCCACATAGTGTTGCATCTCCACATTGTCTTGTATCTCACGGTTAAGCCCTCCAAGAAACCTTGCCATAGTAGCTTCTCTATCCTCCAAGATACTAGCTCTCAACATCAGCAACTCCATGTCTTGATAGTATTCTTCAACAGTTCGTGTTCCTTGGGTAAGTCTTCGCAGCTTTTGATGTAGGTCGCGGTGATGATAGGCTTGGAACAAACCGTTTGCGCATGAGTGACTTCATCTCGTGCCATGAATCAACCGGATTCTCTTGGTTAAGCCGTCTAGTAGTTACAAGTTGATCCCACCAACTCAACGCATAATCATAGAATTCAGTTGCTGCAATCTTGATCCTTTGGGCATTGGAGTAGTGTTGGCAATTGAAGACAAGCTCGATCTTCTTTTCCCATTCCAAGTAGGCATCTGGATCCACCTTGCCATGGAAGGGTGGAATCTTAAGCTTAAGTCCTGAAAGCTTGTCTTTGCGTGACCCCCTTCCATCATGTTCACGCCTTGATCTTCCTCTGCTCAGTTCAGAAGAAGAACTACTGCGCTCAGTTGGGTTGTGCTCAGTTCTATTGCGCGAGTAGTAGTTGTCGGTCTCTTGTGAACCCGCATGCTCTTGCCGTACTGGAGTAGGCCGGTTCCTTCTAGACTCATTGCTATGTCCCTGGCCAGTAGCTTGCCTCAACTCTTGTCTCATCTCCTCACGTAATTCCTTCATGCTAGCCTTGAGCATATCAGCCATAGTAGAGATCATGGTCTGATTCATTTGCTCGGTCATTTGATCTCTCAGCATCTTGTTCTTCCTTACTAGCTCGGCTTCTTCTTCTGATTCTTTCCCCATTGGTACCTAGAATCAATAACAACACTCAACCAGTAAATAGTTCCAATAAACTGATCGTAATCAGTAGATGATCAAGAGATTTTAAACTGAAAATAACTGGCGGTAAAAGAAAACTTGATTATCAAGCAAAGGATTCAAATCGACAACTTGAAAATCACAATAGAAACGCGATCAGGGTAGGTTTGTTAATCAGATTTCGACGACACACAAGTAGATCTAGTTGTTATAGGTGATTTAAAACAGATCACACGATCAATTAGATTCAAACAAAAGATCAAATCTAGAATATGAATCGATAACAATCGGATCTAAAAACGCGAAACCTAGATCTATCAATTTCAAACTCTTAACAATTAGATCGACACAAAATGATTAGATCACACACTCAAACGACCACGGATCACAGATCAATCAATGGATATTGCGAAACAAAGAACAGATCAGTTGAAACAAAACGGATCGATCTAAAAACTGATCAAGAAGATGAACAGGTTAAATCGAAACAAAAGAGAAACGAGTACTTCCCTAACCAGAGATGCTCTGATACCACATAATACGTCCCTAGATTGCTTCTCTGGATAGTATGGGATAGATCCTTGCTAGAACGAATCAAAGACTCAAGCTCTACAAGGTTGTGGATCGATTGGTGACACAAGAGGCTGCGGAAAGGCTCCTTGATACTCCTAAGTGACTAGATCGGATATGACACACCGAGATAGACACTCTTGGGTTGTTGGATACTACACACCAACAAGAACACTCAACAACTCGCGGACAAGCAGTAGAGAGAACAAAGAAAGGTTTTGATAAAAGATAATTGATTATTGATAAGGGGTTCAAAGTACACTTATATAAGAGAAGTTGGAACAGACTCCAAGCTTCTCGAAAACTATCAAGAGAGTAAAGGCACACGCTCTCTTGAAATAGAAACAAATGACAAGTTTGAAACAGAACATGAAATGAAAGACATATATAACATAAGGTTGATCCGGGATAAGGTTGGATCGAGATCATCAACTAAGAGATTTGAGAAGCAAATCTATGGCCTCGTTAAAAACCTATCTTTGGAAAACCCATTGGGACAAAACCAAAGATAGGGAAAAAGAGCACACATAGATTGCTTGCTTAGTTGATGATCAGCTTGATGGTGAAGTTGCTTGAATGGTGATAAGTGTGTCTTGGTTGATCAAGCTTCTACCAAGACATTCCTCTTGCTTCCATGACCTCTTAACCAATCCTCCAATAACTTGCGTGAGCTTCCTTGATCTTGATCGAGTCATGGTCCTTTAGCAAGGCTAGAACATCTCCATCAGTCGGCTTATCCAATCCTCATCATCTCCATTAGATAGTTGAACCATGATCACATCATTATTCAACTCCTGGTGATCTCCAAACTTTATGTATCCAATCAAGCTTCTTACAAAGTGATTCATCCTGGTTTGATTGGAACGACGAAGAAGCTGTCTATTCCCAAACTGGGAAACTGGAATCACCTGATTAGAAAGTGGGATAACTTCTTCATCCCAACTCCTATGAGATTTATTCAACTTCCTGGTGATTCTCCAACCATTTATGTATCCAAATCAAGCTTCTTACAAAGTGATTCATCCTGGTTTGATTGGAACGACGAAGAAGCTGTCCTATTCCAAACTGGGAAACTGGAATCACCTGATTTGAAAGTGGGATAATCTTCATCCCAACTCCTATGAGATTTATTCAACTTCCTGGTGTTCTCCACCATTTATGTATCCAAATCAAGCTTCTTACAAAGTGATTCATCCTGGTTGATTGGAACGACGAAGAGAAGCTGTCCTATTCCCAAACTGGGAAACTGGAATCACCTGATTGAAAGTGGGATAACTTCTTCATCCCAACTCCTATGAGATTTATTCAACTTCCTGGTGATTCTCCAACACTTTATGTATCCAAATCAAGCTTCTTACAAAGTGATTCATCCTGGTTTGATTGGAACGACGAAGAAGCTGTCCTATTCCCAAACTGGAAACTGGAATCACCTGATTAGAAAGTGGGATAACTTCTTCATCCCAACTCCTATGAGATTTATTCAACTTCCTGGTGATTCTCCAACACTTTATGTATCCAAATCAAGCTTCTACAAAGTGATTCATCCTGGTTTGATTGGAACGACAGAAGAAGCTGTCCTATTCCCAAACTGGGAAACTGGAATCACCTGATTAGAAAGTGGGATAACTTCTTCATCCCAACTCCTATGAGATTTATTCAACTTCCTGGTGATTCTCCACCATTTATGTATCCAAATCAAGCTTCTTACAAAGTGATTCATCCTGGTTTGATTGGAACGACGAAGAAGCTGTCCTATCCCAAACTGGGAAAACTGGATCACCTGATCTAGAAAAAAGAGGGATTTTGATTGGAACGAGAAGAAGCTGTCCTATTCCCAAACTGGGAAACTGGAATCACCTGATTAGAAAGTGGGATAACTTCTTCATCCCAACTCCTATGAGATTTATTCAACTTCTGGTGATTCTCCACCACTTTATGTATCCAAATCAAGCTTCTTACAAAGTGATTCATCCTGGTTTGATTGGAACGACGAAGAAGCTGTCCTATTCCCAAACTGGGAAACTGGAATCACCTGATTGAAAGTGGGATAACTTCTTCATCCCAACTCCTATGAGATTTATTCAACTTCCTGGTGATTTCCACACTTTATGTATCCAAATCAAGCTTCTTACAAAGTGATTCATCCTGGTTTGATTGGAACGACGAAGAAGCTGTCCTATTCCCAAACTGGGAAACTGGAATCACCTGATTAGAAAGTGGGATAACTTCTTCATCCCAACTCCTATGAGATTTATTCAACTTCCTGGTGATTCTCCACCACTTTATGTATCCAAATCAAGCTTCTTACAAAGTGATTCATCCTGGTTTGATTGGAACGACGAAGAAGCTGTCCTATTCCCAAACTGGGAAACTGGAATCACCTGATTAGAAAGTGGGATAACTTCTTCATCCCAACTCCTATGAGATTTATTCAACTTCCTGGTGATTCTCCAACACTTTATGTATCCAAATCAAGCTTCTTACAAAGTGATTCATCCTGGTTTGATTGGAACGACGAAGAAGAAGCTGTCCTATTCCCAAACTGGGAAACTGGAATCACCTGATTAGAAAGTGGGATAACTTCTTCATCCCAACTCCTATGAGATTATTCAACTTCCTGGTGTTTCTCCACCACTTTATGTATCCAAATCAAGCTTCTTACAAAGTGATTCATCCTGGTTTGATTGGAACGACGAAGAAGCTGTCCTATTCCCAAACTGGGAAACTGGAATCACCTGATTGAAAGTGGGATAACTTCTTCATCCCAACTCCTATGAGATTTATTCAACTTCCTGGTGATTCTCCAACACTTTATGTATCCAAATCAAGCTTCTTACAAAGTGATTCATCCTGTTTGATTGTTGATTGGACGAAGAAGAAGCTGTCCTATTCCCAAACTGGGAAACTGGAATCACCTGATTTGAAAGTGGGATAACTTCTTCATCCCAACTCCTATGAGATTTATTCAACTTCCTGGTGATTCTCCAACACTTTATGTATCCAAATCAAGCTTCTTACAAAGTGATTCATCCTGGTTTGATTGGAACGACGAAGAAGCTGTCCTATTCCCAAACTGGGAAACTGGAATCACCTGATTAGAAAGTGGGATAACTTCTTCATCCCAACTCCTATGAGATTTATTCAACTTCCTGGTGATTCTCCACACTTTATGTATCCAAATCAAGCTTCTTACAAAGTGATTCATCCTGGTTTGATTGGAACGACGAAGAAGCTGTCCTATTCCCAAACTGGGAAACTGGAATCACCTGATTAGAAAGTGGGATAACTTCTTCATCCCAACTCCTATGAGATTTATTCAACTTCCTGGTGTTTCTCCACCATTTTTTGTATCCAAATCAAGCTTCTTACAAAGTGATTCATCCTGGTTTGATTGGAACGACGAAGAAGCTGTCCTATTCCCAAACTGGGAAACTGGAATCACCTGATTAGAAAGTGGGATAACTTCTTCATCCCAACTCCTATGAGATTTATTCAACTTCCTGGTGATTCTCCAACCTTTATGTATCCAAATCAAGCTTCTTACAAAGTGATTCATCCTGGTTTGATTGGAACGACGAAGAAGCTGTCCTATTCCCAAACTGGGAAACTGGAATCACCTGATTAGAAAGTGGGATAACTTCTTCATCCCAACTCCTATGAGATTTATTCAACTTCCTGGTGTTTCTCCACCATTTATGTATCCAAATCAAGCTTCTTACAAAGTGATTCATCCTGGTTTGATTGGAACGACGAAGAAGCTGTCCTATTCCCAAACTGGGAAACTGGAATCACCTGATTAGAAAGTGGGATAACTTCTTCATCCCAACTCCTATGAGATTTATTCAACTTCCTGGTGATTCTCCAACACTTTATGTATCCAAATCAAGCTTCTTACAAAGTGATTCATCCTGGTTTGATTGGAACGACGAAGAAGAAGCTGTCCTATTCCCAAACTGGGAAACTGGAATCACCTGATTAGAAAGTGGGATAACTTCTTCATCCAAACTCCTATGAGATTTATTCAACTTCCTGGTGTTTCTCCACACTTTATGTATCCAAATCAAGCTTCTTACAAAGTGATTCATCCTGGTTTGATTGGAACGACGAAGAAGCTGTCCTATTCCCAAACTGGGAAACTGGAATCACCTGATTAGAAAGTGGGATAACTTCTTCATCCCAACTCCTATGAGATTTATTCAACTTCCTGGTGATTCTCCAACACTTATGTATCCAAATCAAGCTTCTTACAAAGTGATTCATCCTGGTTTGATTGGAACGACGAAGAAGCTGTCCTATTCCCAAACTGGGAAACTGGAATCACCTGATTAGAAAGTGGGATAACTTCTTCATCCCAACTCCTATGGTATCCAAATCAAGCTTCTTACAAAGTGATTCATCCTGGTTTGATTGGAACGACGAAGAAGCTGTCCTATTCCCAAACTGGGAAACTGGAATCACCTGATTTGAAAGTGGGATAACTTCTTCATCCCAACTCCTATGAGATTTATTCAACTTCCTGGTGATTCTCCAACACTTTATGTATCCAAATCAAGCTTCTTACAAAGTGATTCATCCTGGTGATTGGAACGAACGAAGAAGAAGCTGTCCTATTCCCAAACTGGGAAACTGGAATCACCTGATTAGAAAGTGGGATAACTTCTTCATCCCAACTCCTATGAGATTTATTCAACTTCCTGGTGATTCTCCACATTTATGTATCCAAATCAAGCTTCTTACAAAGTGATTCATCCTGGTTTGATTGGAACGACGAAGAAGCTGTCCTATTCCCAAACTGGGAAACTGGAATCACCTGATTAGAAAGTGGGATAACTTCTTCATCCCAACTCCTATGAGATTTATTCAACTTCCTGGTGATTCTCCAACACTTTATGTATCCAAATCAAGCTTCTTACAAAGTGATTCATCCTGGTTTGATTGGAACGACGAAGAAGCTGTCCTATTCCCAAACTGGGAAACTGGAATCACCTGATTAGAAAGTGGGATAACTTCTTCATCCCAACTCCTATGAGATTTATTCAACTTCCTGGTGTTTCTCCACCACTTTATGTATCCAAATCAAGCTTCTTACAAAGTGATTCATCCTGGTTTGATTGGAACGACGAAGAAGCTGTCCTATTCCCAAACTGGGAAACTGGAATGGAATCCTGATTAGAAAGTGGGATAACTTCTTCATCCCAACTCCTATGAGATTTATTCAACTTCCTGGTGATTCTCCACCACTTTATGTATCCAAATCAAGCTTCTTACAAAGTGATTCATCCTGGTTTGATTGGAACGACGAAGAAGCTGTCCTATTCCCAAACTGGGAAACTGGAATCACCTGATTAGAAAGTGGGATAACTTCTTCATCCCAACTCCTATGAGATTTATTCAACTTCCTGGTGATTCTCCACCACTTTATGTATCCAAATCAAGCTTCTTACAAAGTGATTCATCCTGGTTTGATTGGAACGACGAAGAAGCTGTCCTATTCCCAAACTGGGAAACTGGAATCACCTGATTAGAAAGTGGGATAACTTCTTCATCCCAACTCCTATGAGATTTATTCAACTTCCTGGTGATTCTCCACACTTTATGTATCCAAATCAAGCTTCTTACAAAGTGATTCATCCTGGTTTGATTGGAACGACGAAGAAGCTGTCCTATTCCCAAACTGGGAAACTGGAATCACCTGATTAGAAAGTGGGATAACTTCTTCATCCCAACTCCTATGAGATTTATTCAACTTCCTGGTGATTCTCCACCATTTATGTATCCAAATCAAGCTTCTTACAAAGTGATTCATCCTGGTTTGATTGGAACGACGAAGAAGCTGTCCTATTCCCAAACTGGGAAACTGGAATCACCTGATTAGAAAGTGGGATAACTTCTTCATCCCAACTCCTATGAGATTTATTCAACTTCCTGGTGATTCTCCACATTTATGTATCCAAATCAAGCTTCTTACAAAGTGATTCATCCTGGTTTGATTGGAACGACGAAGAAGCTGTCCTATTCCCAAACTGGGAAACTGGAATCACCTGATTAGAAAGTGGGATAACTTCTTCATCCCAACTCCTATGAGATTTATTCAACTTCCTGGTGATTCTCCACCACTTTATGTATCCAAATCAAGCTTCTTACAAAGTGATTCATCCTGGTTTGATTGGAACGACGAAGAAGCTGTCCTATTCCCAAACTGGGAAACTGGAATCACCTGATTAGAAAGTGGGATAACTTCTTCATCCCAACTCCTATGAGATTTATTCAACTTCCTGGTGATTCTCCAACACTTTATGTATCCAAATCAAGCTTCTTACAAAGTGATTCATCCTGGTTTGATTGGAACGACGAAGAAGCTGTCCTATTCCCAAACTGGGAAACTGGAATCACCTGATTTGAAAGTGGGATAACTTCTTCATCCCAACTCCTATGAGATTTATTCAACTTCCTGGTGTTTCCCCACATTTTATGTATCCAAATCAAGCTTCTTACAAAGTGATTCATCCTGGTTTGATTGGAACGACGAAGAAGAAGCTGTCCTATTCCCAAACTGGGAAACTGGAATCACCTGATTAGAAAGTGGGATAACTTCTTCATCCCAACTCCTATGAGATTTATTCAACTTCCTGGGATTCTCCAACACTTTATGTATCCAAATCAAGCTTCTTACAAAGTGATTCATCCTGGTTTGATTGGAACGACGAGAAGAAGCTGTCCTATTCCCAAACTGGGAAACTGGAATCACCTGATTAGAAAGTGGGATAACTTCTTCATCCCAACTCCTATGAGATTTATTCAACTTCCTGGTGTTTCTCCACACTTTATGTATCCAAATCAAGCTTCTTACAAAGTGATTCATCCTGGTTTGATTGGAACGACGAAGAAGCTGTCCTATTCCCAAACTGGGAAACTGGAATCACCTGATTAGAAAGTGGGATAACTTCTTCATCCCAACTCCTATGAGATTTATTCAACTTCCTGGTGATTCTCCAACACTTTATGTATCCAAATCAAGCTTCTTACAAAGTGATTCATCCTGGTTTGATTGGAACGACGAAGAAGCTGTCCTATTCCCAAACTGGGAAACTGGAATCACCTGATTTGAAAGTGGGATAACTTCTTCATCCCAACTCCTATGAGATTTATTCAACTTCCTGGTGTTTCCCACATTTTATGTATCCAAATCAAGCTTCTTACAAAGTGATTCATCCTGGTTTGATTGGAACGACGAAGAAGCTGTCCTATTCCCAAACTGGGAAACTGGAATCACCTGATTTGAAAGTGGGATAACTTCTTCATCCCAACTCCTATGAGATTTATTCAACTTCCTGGTGATTCTCCAACACTTTATGTATCCAAATCAAGCTTCTTACAAAGTGATTCATCCTGGTTTGATTGGAACGACGAAGAAGCTGTCCTATTCCAAACTGGGAAACTGGAATCACCTGATTAGAAAGTGGGATAACTTCTTCATCCCAACTCCTATGAGATTTATTCAACTTCCTGGTGTTCTCCACCACTTTATGTATCCAAATCAAGCTTCTTACAAAGTGATTCATCCTGGTTTGATTGGAACGACGAGAAGAAGCTGTCCTATTCCCAAACTGGGAAACTGGAATCACCTGATTAGAAAGTGGGATAACTTCTTCATCCCAACTCCTATGAGATTATTCAACTTCCTGGTGATTCTCCACATTTATGTATCCAAATCAAGCTTTACAAAGTGATTCATCCTGGTTTGATTGGAACGACGAAGAAGCTGTCCTATTCCCAAACTGGGAAACTGGAATCACCTGATTAGAAAGTGGGATAACTTCTTCATCCCAACTCCTATGAGATTTATTCAACTTCCTGGTGTTTCTCCACCACTTTATGTATCCAAATCAAGCTTCTTACAAAGTGATTCATCCTGGTTTGATTGGAACGACGAAGAAGCTGTCCTATTCCCAAACTGGGAAACTGGAATCACCTGATTAGAAAGTGGGATAACTTCTTCATCCCAACTCCTATGAGATTTATTCAACTTCCTGGTGATTCTCCAACACTTATGTATCCAAATCAAGCTTCTTACAAAGTGATTCATCCTGGTTTGATTGGAACGACGAAAGAAGCTGTCCTATTCCCAAACTGGGAAACTGGAATCACCTGATTAGAAAGTGGGATAACTTCTTCATCCCAACTCCTATGAGATTTATTCAACTTCCTGGTGTTTCTCCACCACTTTATGTATCCAAATCAAGCTTCTTACAAAGTGATTCATCCTGGTTTGATTGGAACGACGAAGAAGCTGTCCTATTCCCAAACTGGGAAACTGGAATCACCTGATTAGAAAGTGGGATAACTTCTTCATCCCAACTCGATTATTCAACTTCCTGGTTTCTCCACCATTTTATGTATCCAAATCAAGCTTCTTACAAAGTGATTCATCCTGGTTTGATTGGAACGACGAAGAAGCTGTCCTATTCCCAAACTGGGAAACTGGAATCACCTGATTAGAAAGTGGGATAACTTCTTCATCCCAACTCCTATGAGATTTATTCAACTTCCTGGTGATTCTCCAACACTTTATGTATCCAAATCAAGCTTCTTACAAAGTGATTCATCCTGGTTTGATTGGAACGACGAAGAAGCTGTCCTATTCCCAAACTGGGAAACTGGAATCACCTGATTAGAAAGTGGGATAACTTCTTCATCCCAACTCCTATGAGATTTATTCAACTTCCTGGTGTTTCCACCATTTTATGTATCCAAATCAAGCTTCTTACAAAGTGATTCATCCTGGTTGATTGGATTGACGAAGAAGAAGCTGTCCTATTCCCAAACTGGGAAACTGGAATCACCTGATTTGAAAGTGGGATAACTTCTTCATCCCAACTCCTATGAGATTTATTCAACTTCCTGGTGATTCTCCAACACTTTATGTATCCAAATCAAGCTTCTTACAAAGTGATTCATCCTGGTTTGATTGGAACGACGAAGAAGCTGTCCTATTCCAAACTGGGAAACTGGAATCACCTGATTAGAAAGTGGGATAACTTCTTCATCCCAACTCCTATGAGATTTATTCAACTTCCTGGTGATTCTCCACCACTTTATGTATCCAAATCAAGCTTCTTACAAAGTGATTCATCCTGGTTGATTGGAACGACGAAGAAGAAGCTGTCCTTCCCAAACTGGGAAACTGGAATCACCTGATTAGAAAGTGGGATAACTTCTTCATCCCAACTCCTATGAGATTTATTCAACTTCCTGGTGTTTCTCCACCACTTTATGTATCCAAATCAAGCTTCTTACAAAGTGATTCATCTGGTTTGATTGGAACGACGAAGAAGCTGTCCTATTCCCAAACTGGGAAACTGGAATCACCTGATTAGAAAGTGGGATAACTTCTTCATCCCAACTCCTATGAGATTTATTCAACTTCCTGGTGTTTCTCCACCACTTTATGTATCCAAATCAAGCTTCTTACAAAGTGATTCATCCTGGTTGATTGGAACGACGAAGAAGCTGTCCTATTCCCAAACTGGGAAACTGGAATCACCTGATTAGAAAGTGGGATAACTTCTTCATCCCAACTCCTATGAGATTTATTCAACTTCCTGGTGATTCTCCAACACTTTATGTATCCAAATCAAGCTTCTTACAAAGTGATTCATCCTGGTTTGATTGGAACGACGAAGAAGCTGTCCTATTCCCAAACTGGGAAACTGGAATCACCTGATTAGAAAGTGGGATAACTTCTTCATCCCAACTCCTATGAGATTTATTCAACTTCCTGGTGTTTCTCCACAATTTTATGTATCCAAATCAAGCTTCTTACAAAGTGATTCATCCTGGTTTGATTGGAACGACGAAGAAGCTGTCCTATTCCCAAACTGGGAAACTGGAATCACCTGATTAGAAAGTGGGATAACTCTTCATCCCAACTCCTATGAGATTTATTCAACTTCCTGGTGATTCTCCAACACTTATGTATCCAAATCAAGCTTCTTACAAAGTGATTCATCCTGGTTTGATTGGAACGACGAAGAAGCTGTCCTATTCCCAAACTGGGAAACTGGAATCACCTGATTAGAAAGTGGGATAACTTCTTCATCTCGACTCCTATGAGATTATTCAACTTCCTGGTGGTTCTCAACCACTTTATGTATCCAAATCAAGCTTCTTACAAAGTGATTCATCCTGGTTTGATTGGAACGACGAAGAAGCTGTCCTATTCCCAAACTGGGAAACTGGAATCACCTGATTAGAAAGTGGGATAACTTCTTCATCCCAACTCCTATGAGATTTATTCAACTTCCTGGTGATTCTCCAACACTTTATGTATCCAAATCAAGCTTCTTACAAAGTGATTCATCCTGGTTTGATTGGAACGACGAAGAAGCTGTCCTATTCCCAAACTGGGAAACTGGAATCACCTGATTGAAAGTGGGATAACTTCTTCATCCCAACTCCTATGAGATTTATTCAACTTCCTGGTGTTTCTCCACCACTTTATGTATCCAAATCAAGCTTCTTACAAAGTGATTCATCCTGGTTTGATTTGGAACGACGAAGAAGCTGTCCTATTCCCAAACTGGGAAACTGGAATCACCTGATTGAAAGTGGGATAACTTCTTCATCCCAACTCCTATGAGATTTATTCAACTTCCTGGTGATTCTCCAACACTTTATGTATCCAAATCAAGCTTCTTACAAAGTGATTCATCCTGGTTTGATTGGAACGACGAAGAAGCTGTCCTATTCCCAAACTGGGAAACTGGAATCACCTGATTAGAAAGTGGGATAACTTCTTCATCCCAACTCCTATGAGATTTATTCAACTTCTGGTGTTTCTCCACACTTTATGTATCCAAATCAAGCTTCTTACAAAGTGATTCATCCTGGTTTGATTGGAACGACGAAGAAGCTGTCCTATTCCCAAACTGGGAAACTGGAATCACCTGATTAGAAAGTGGGATAACTTCTTCATCCCAACTCCTATGAGATTTATTCAACTTCCTGGTGATTCTCCAACACTTATGTATCCAAATCAAGCTTCTTACAAAGTGATTCATCCTGGTTTGATTGGAACGACGAAGAAGAAGCTGTCCTATTCCCAAACTGGGAAACTGTAATCTCCAGATTTGAAAGTGGGATAACTTCTTCATCCCAACTCCTATGAGATTTATTCAACTTCCTGTGTTTCTCCACCATTTATGTATCCAAATCAAGCTTCTTACAAAGTGATTCATCCTGGTTTGATTGGACGACGAAGAAGCTGTCCTATTCCCAAACTGGGAAACTGGAATCACCTGATTTGAAAGTGGGATAACTTCTTCATCCCAACTCCTATGAGATTTATTCAACTTCCTGGTGATTCTCCAACATTTATGTATCCAAATCAAGCTTCTTACAAAGTGATTCATCCTGGTTTGATTGGAACGACGAGAGAAGCTGTCCTATTCCCAAACTGGGAAACTGGAATCACCTGATTAGAAAGTGGGATAACTTCTTCATCCCAACTCCTATGAGATTTATTCAACTTCCTGGTGTTTCTCCACCATTTATGTATCCAAATCAAGCTTCTTACAAAGTGATTCATCCTGGTTTGATTGGAACGACGAAGAAGCTGTCCTATTCCCAAACTGGGAAACTGGAATCACCTGATTGAAAGTGGGATAACTTCTTCATCCCAACTCCTATGAGATTTATTCAACTTCCTGGTGATTCTCCAACACTATGTATCCAAATCAAGCTTCTTACAAAGTGATTCATCCTGGTTTGATTGGAACGACGAAGAAGCTGTCCTATTCCCAAACTGGGAAACTGGAATCACCTGATTAGAAAGTGGGATAACTTCTTCATCCCAACTCCTATGAGATTTATTCAACTTCCTGGTGATTCTCCACCACTTTATGTATCCAAATCAAGCTTCTTACAAAGTGATTCATCCTGGTTTGATTGGAACGAAAGAAGCTGTCCTATTCCCAAACTGGGAAACTGGAATCACCTGATTAGAAAGTGGGATAACTTCTTCATCCCAACTCCTATGAGATTTATTCAACTTCCTGGTGATTCTCCAACACTTTATGTATCCAAATCAAGCTTCTTACAAAGTGATTCATCCTGGTTTGATTGGAACGACGAAGAAGCTGTCCTATTCCCAAACTGGGAAACTGGAATCACCTGATTAGAAAGTGGGATAACTTCTTCATCCCAACTCCTATGAGATTATTCAACTTCCTGGTGATTCTCCACCATTTATGTATCCAAATCAAGCTTCTTACAAAGTGATTCATCCTGGTTTGATTGGAACGACGAAGAAGAAGCTGTCCTATTCCCAAAACTGGGAAACTGGAATCACCTGATTAGAAAGTGGGATAACTTCTTCATCCCAACTCCTATGAGATTTATTCAACTTCCTGGTGATTCTCCAACACTTTATGTATCCAAATCAAGCTTCTTACAAAGTGATTCATCCTGGTTTGATTGGAACGACGAAGAAGCTGTCCTATTCCCAAACTGGGAAACTGGAATCACCTGATTAGAAAGTGGGATAACTTCTTCATCCCAACTCCTATGAGATTTATTCAACTTCCTGGTGTTCTCAACCATTTTATGTATCCAAATCAAGCTTCTTAAAAAGTGATTCATCCTGGTTTGATTGGAACGACGAAGAAGCTGTCCTATTCCCAAACTGGGAAACTGGAATCACCTGATTAGAAAGTGGGATAACTTCTTCATCCCAACTCCTATGAGATTTATTCAACTTCCTGGTGATTCTCCAACACTATGTATCCAAATCAAGCTTCTTACAAAGTGATTCATCCTGGTTTGATTGGAACGACGAAGAAGCTGTCCTATTCCCAAACTGGGAAACTGGAATCACCTGATTGAAAGTGGGATAACTTCTTCATCCCAACTCCTATGAGATTTATTCAACTTCCTGGTGTTTCTCCACACTTTATGTATCCAAATCAAGCTTCTTACAAAGTGATTCATCCTGGTTTGATTGGAACGACGAAGAAGTGTCCTATTCCCAAACTGGGAAACTGGAATCACCTGATTTGAAAGTGGGATAACTTCTTCATCCCAACTCCTATGAGATTTATTCAACTTCCTGGTGATTCTCCAACACTTTATGTATCCAAATCAAGCTTCTTACAAAGTGATTCATCCTGGTTTGATTGGAACGACGAAGAAGCTGTCCTATTCCCAAACTGGGAAACTGGAATCACCTGATTAGAAAGTGGGATAACTTCTTCATCCCAACTCCTATGAGATTTATTCAACTTCCTGGTGATTCTCCAACACTTATGTATCCAAATCAAGCTTCTTACAAAGTGATTCATCCTGGTTTGATTGGAACGACGAAGAAGCTGTCCTATTCCCAAACTGGGAAACTGGAATCACCTGATTAGAAAGTGGGATAACTTCTTCATCCCAACTCCTATGAGATTTATTCAACTTCCTGGTGATTCTCCACACTTTATGTATCCAAATCAAGCTTCTTACAAAGTGATTCATCCTGGTTTGATTGGAACGACGAAGAAGCTGTCCTATTCCCAAACTGGGAAACTGGAATCACCTGATTAGAAAGTGGGATAACTTCTTCATCCCAACTCCTATGAGATTTATTCAACTTCCTGGTGATTCTCCAACACTTTATGTATCCAAATCAAGCTTCTTACAAAGTGATTCATCCTGGTTTGATTGGAACGACGAAGAAGCTGTCCTATTCCCAAACTGGGAAACTGGAATCACCTGATTAGAAAGTGGGATAACTTCTTCATCCCAACTCCTATGAGATTTATTCAACTTCCTGGTGTTTCTCCACCATTTTATGTATCCAAATCAAGCTTCTTACAAAGTGATTCATCCTGGTTTGATTGGAACGACGAAGAAGCTGTCCTATTCCCAAACTGGGAAACTGGAATCACCTGATTAGAAAGTGGGATAACTTCTTCATCCCAACTCCTATGAGATTTATTCAACTTCCTGGTGATTCTCCAACACTTTATGTATCCAAATCAA
This sequence comes from Brassica napus, assembly GCF_020379485.1. Lineage (NCBI taxonomy): Eukaryota > Viridiplantae > Streptophyta > Magnoliopsida > Brassicales > Brassicaceae > Brassica > Brassica napus. Next base: position 4,110 of record NW_026016611.1, on the reverse strand, counting down.
GCTTCTTACAAAGTGATTCATCCTGGTTTGATTGGAACGACGAAGAAGAAGCTGTCCTATTCCCAAACTGGGAAACTGGAATCACCTGATTGAAAGTGGGATAACTTCTTCATCCCAACTCCTATGAGATTTATTCAACTTCCTGGTGTTTCTCCACCATTTATGTATCCAAATCAAGCTTCTTACAAAGTGATTCATCCTGGTTTGATTGGAACGACGAAGAAGCTGTCCTATTCCCAAACTGGGAAACTGGAATCACCTGATTGAAAGTGGGATAACTTCTTCATCCCAACTCCTATGAGATTTATTCAACTTCCTGGTGATTCTCCAACACTTTATGTATCCAAATCAAGCTTCTTACAAAGTGATTCATCCTGGTTTGATTGGAACGACGAGAAGAAGCTGTCCTATTCCCAAACTGGGAAACTGGAATCACCTGATTAGAAAGTGGGATAACTTCTTCATCCCAACTCCTATGAGATTTATTCAACTTCCTGGTGATTCTCCACCATTTTATGTATCCAAATCAAGCTTCTTACAAAGTGATTCATCCTGGTTTGATTGGAACGAGAAGAAGTCCTATTCCCAAACTGGGAAACTGGAATCACCTGATTAGAAAGTGGGATAACTTCTTCATCCCAACTCCTATGAGATTTATTCAACTTCCTGGTGATTCTCCAACACTTTATGTATCCAAATCAAGCTTCTTACAAAGTGATTCATCCTGGTTTGATTGGAACGACGAAGAAGCTGTCCTATTCCCAAACTGGGAAACTGGAATCACCTGATTAGAAAGTGGGATAACTTCTTCATCCCAACTCCTATGAGATTTATTCAACTTCCTTGTGATTCTCCACCATTTATGTATCCAAATCAAGCTTCTTACAAAGTGATTCATCCTGGTTTGATTGGAACGACGAAGAAAGTCCTATTCCAAACTGGGAAACTGGAATCACCTGATTAGAAAGTGGGATAACTTCTTCATCCCAATCCTATGAGATTTATTCAACTTCCTGGTGATTCTCCAACACTTTATGTATCCAAATCAAGCTTCTTACAAAGTGATTCATCCTGGTTTGATTGGAACGACGAAGAAGCTGTCCTATTCCCAAACTGGGAAACTGGAATCACCTGATTAGAAAGTGGGATAACTTCTTCATCCCAACTCCTATGAGATTTATTCAACTTCCTGGTGTTTCTCCACCATTTATGTATCCAAATCAAGCTTCTTACAAAGTGATTCATCCTGGTTTGATTGGAACGACGAAGAAGCTGTCCTATTCCCAAACTGGGAAACTGGAATCACCTGATTAGAAAGTGGGATAACTTCTTCATCCCAACTCCTATGAGATTTATTCAACTTCCTGGTGATTCTCCAACACTTTATGTATCCAAATCAAGCTTCTTACAAAGTGATTCATCCTGGTTTGATTGGAACGACGAAGAAGCTGTCCTATTCCCAAACTGGGAAACTGGAATCACCTGATTAGAAAGTGGGATAACTTCTTCATCCCAACTCCTATGAGATTTATTCAACTTCCTGGTGATTCTCCAACACTTTATGTATCCAAATCAAGCTTCTTACAAAGTGATTCATCCTGGTTTGATTGGAACGACGAAGAAGCTGTCCTATTCCCAAACTGGGAAACTGGAATCACCTGATTAGAAAGTGGGATAACTTCTTCATCCCAACTCCTATGAGGTTTATTCAATTCCTGGTGATTATCCAACAATTTATGTATCCGAATCAAGCTTCTTACAAAGTGATTCAATCTGGTTTGATTGGAACGACGAAGAAGCTGTCCTATTCCCAAACTGGGAAACTGGAATCACCTGATTAGAAAGTGGGATAACTTCTTCATCCCAACTCCTATGAGATTTATTCAACTTCCTGGTGTTCTCCACCATTTATGTATCCAAATCAAGCTTCTTACAAAGTGATTCATCCTGGTTTGATTGGAACGACGAAGAAGCTGTCCTATTCCCAAACTGGGAAACTGGAATCACCTGATTAGAAAGTGGGATAACTTCTTCATCCCAACTCCTATGAGATTTATTCAACTTCCTGGTGATTCTCCAACACTTTATGTATCCAAATCAAGCTTCTTACAAAGTGATTCATCCTGGTTTGATTGGAACGACGAAGAAGCTGTCCTATTCCCAAACTGGGAAACTGGAATCACCTGATAGAAAGTGGGATAACTTCTTCATCCCAACTCCTATGAGATTTATTCAACTTCCTGGTGTTCTCCAACATTTTATGTATCCAAATCAAGCTTCTTACAAAGTGATTCATCCTGGTTTGATTGGAACGACGAAGAAGCTGTCCTATTCCCAAACTGGGAAACTGGAATCACCTGATTAGAAAGTGGGATAACTTCTTCATCCCAACTCCTATGAGATTTATTCAACTTCCTGGTGATTCTCCACACTTATGTATCCAAATCAAGCTTCTTACAAAGTGATTCATCCTGGTTTGATTGGAACGACGAAGAAGCTGTCCTATTCCCAAACTGGGAAACTGGAATCACCTGATTAGAAAGTGGGATAACTTCTTCATCCCAACTCCTATGAGATTTATTCAACTTCCTGGTGTTTCTCCACCACTTTATGTATCCAAATCAAGCTTCTTACAAAGTGATTCATCCTGGTTGATTGGAACGACGAAGAAGCTGTCCTATTCCCAAACTGGGAAACTGGAATCACCTGATTTGAAAGTGGGATAACTTCTTCATCCCAACTCCTATGAGATTTATTCAACTTCCTGGTGATTCTCCAACACTTTATGTATCCAAATCAAGCTTCTTACAAAGTGATTCATCCTGGTTTGATTGGAACGACGAAGAAGAAGCTGTCCTATTCCCAAACTGGGAAACTGGAATCACCTGATTAGAAAGTGGGATAACTTCTTCATCCCAACTCCTATGAGATTATTCAACTTCCTGGTGATTCTCCACACTTTATGTATCCAAATCAAGCTTCTTACAAAGTGATTCATCCTGGTTTGATTGGAACGAAGAAGAAGCTGTCCTATTCCCAAACTGGGAAACTGGAATCACCTGATTAGAAAGTGGGATAACTTCTTCATCCCAACTCCTATGAGATTATTCAACTTCTGGTGATTCTCCAACACTTTATGTATCCAAATCAAGCTTCTTACAAAGTGATTCATCCTGGTTTGATTGGAACGACGAAGAAGCTGTCCTATTCCCAAACTGGGAAACTGGAATCACCTGATTAGAAAGTGGGATAACTTCTTCATCCCAACTCCTATGAGATTTATTCAACTTCCTGGTGTTCTCCACCACTTTATGTATCCAAATCAAGCTTCTTACAAAGTGATTCATCCTGGTTTGATTGGAACGACGAAGAAGCTGTCCTATTCCAAACTGGGAAACTGGAATCACCTGATTAGAAAGTGGGATAACTTCTTCATCCCAACTCCTATGAGATTAGTTCAACTTCCTGGTGATTCTCCAACACTTTATGTATCCAAATCAAGCTTCTTACAAAGTGATTCATCCTGGTTTGATTGGAACGACGAAGAAGCTGTCCTATTCCCAACTAATGGGAAACTGGAATCACCTGATTAGAAAGTGGGATAACTTCTTCATCCCAACTCCTATGAGATTATTCAACTTCCTGGTGATTCTCCACATTTATGTATCCAAATCAAGCTTCTTACAAAGTGATTCATCCTGGTTTGATTGGAACGACGAAGAAGCTGTCCTATTCCCAAACTGGGAAACTGGAATCACCTGATTAGAAAGTGGGATAACTTCTTCATCCCAACACTTTATGTATCCAAATCAAGCTTCTTACAAAGTGATTCATCCTGGTTTGATTGGAACGACGAAGAAGCTGTCCTATTCCCAAACTGGGAAACTGGAATCACCTGATTAGAAAGTGGGATAACTTCTTCATCCCAACTCCTATGAGATTATTCAACTTCCTGGTGTTCTCCACCATTTTATGTATCCAAATCAAGCTTCTTACAAAGTGATTCATCCTGGTTTGATTGGAACGAAAAGAAGCTGTCCTATTCCCAAACTGGGAAATGGAATCACCTGATTAGAAAGTGGGATAACTTCTTCATCCCAACTCCTATGA